>NW_006989127.1:4252-5247 GCF_000164805.1 Carlito syrichta
CCATCACAGAAAAACTTGTTCATTTGGGCACACATCAGAGAAGAAGGTCAGTCACATGGAAAACCATCTCAGAAAGAGAAAGTCACTGGGTCTCCCATCACCAAGAAGAGCTAGACACTTAGGCATTCATTATGGATGAGCGCCAGTCACTGGGGCACTGATCATTGAAGAAGGCCAAAATTGGGGAAACCATCAAAGAGAATGGTCAGTCACTGTGGCATCCAACACAGAGGAATGCCAGTGACAAGGAGCACATATTATAGGAGAACCTGTCCCTGAGGCACCCATCACAGAAGAAGCCTGCTCACTGTTGCACCCATTAGAGTGGAAAGTCAGTCACTCTGGGACACATCATATAAGTGTGTCAGTCACTGAGGCACACATCAGAGACGAGGGACATACACTGAGGCAACTATCACATAGGACAGTCCCTCACTTGGACAATCATCAAAGAAGAGGGGAGACACTAGAGAACCAACACAGACAATGGCTAGTCATTGGGACAGCAATTATCGAGGAGGCTTAGTTACTGGAACACCAATCACAGAGGAGGGCTAGACACTGGGTTACCCTATATACAGGAGGGAACTTCACTGGGGCATCAATCACAGAGGAGGCACAATTAATGGAGCTCCCCTTATGGCGAATACCCAGGCAATGGAACACCCATTAAAGATGAGGGCCATTCACTAGAGCACCCATTGTGGAGGAGGCCCTGAAACTGGAATGTCATCAGTTAAGGGGGTACCACCCATTTTGTAACGGGGCAATTACACGGACACCCATCATAAAAAAAATAAGCACTGCAGAAGCAATCACAGAGTATGACTAATCATTGGGGCACCAATAACAGAGAAGGAATAGCCATTGTGGCACCCATTATGAGCAGGAACAATCACTGTGGCACCCATTATACAGAAGGGTTAATCACTAAAGCATTTGTCACATATTAAGGACAATCATTAGGGTAGCAATCACAGGGGAGAACCAGTCAC
>NW_006989128.1:0-628 GCF_000164805.1 Carlito syrichta
TCTTTCTCAAAGTTGTACAAGCCAATAACATTCTAGAACCTCTTTTAAAAAAAAAAAAAACAGGTATCAGTATTCAGAATAATAAAATATTTGCTTCATACTAATGAAGCTTAATCCCTTCTATGTAATGCTACCTAGGTTATACTGAACATGTTTCTCGAGGAAATATTTCTTTAAAAAAAAAAAAGTGAAGAATGGAGTATCATTCTTCAGTTCCATCCACTTAGCGTGTTGAAAACACATTTTCTGTGCATTGGGGTCAGTACAACACTGGATAAAGAGCACCAGCCAGGGATTCGGGCTTCTCATCTATGCTTTTCTTCTGTAACCTTGGACAGGTCATGTTGCCTCTCTTGTTCACAACTGTTTCTCCATAGTGTGGGGCAGCTACTCCCTGTGTTTCTGACTCCAAATACATGTGAATGTAACTGAGATGGTTGGTGTGTAAGAACTTTGCAAAATATAAAATGCTATATACATTTAAGTTATCATAAAAATTCTAATGAATTATTATTTGCTGATCTAGATATATACACACATACACTGTAAATGCTCACACACACACACACACACACACACACACACACACACACACACACACACACAAATGCAGAGGCCTGGGAACAAA
>NW_006989129.1:0-657 GCF_000164805.1 Carlito syrichta
CCCAGCAGGTCGAGGCTGCGGTGGCCAGGAGCGGCCACTGCACTCCAGTCTGGGTGACAGAGTGAGACTCCAACTCAAAAAAAAAACAAAAAAAACAATCGATTACAAATGGAGTTAAACATTCATCCACACTTTAATGCTTTATTTTTTTGCATTGATTTGGTCATGAAATTCAACAACACCAAAATTACAGTAGCAAACACAGGATGAACTGTAAAGTGTTTTGTGGGGTAACAGTTTTATTGACTTATAATTCACATACCACACAATTCACACCTTCAAGTGCATAATTCGATGATTTTTAGTGCACTCAGAATTGTGCAATCATTATCATAATTAATGTTAGGACTTGTGCGTGTGTGTGTGTGTGTGTGAGATTCTGTCATTCATCCAGGCTGGAGTGCAGTGACATGATCACGGCTAGCCATAGCCTCAACCTTCTGGGCTCAGGCAATCCTCCCCCTTCAGCCTCCCGAGTAGCTGGGACTACAGGTGCCTCCCACCGTACCTGGCTAATTTTTTCATTTTTTGTAACAATGAGGTCTCACGATGTTGCCCAGACTGGTCTCAAACTCCCAGACTCAAGTGATCCTCCTGCCTCAGCCTCCCAAAGTGCTGGGATTATAGGAGTGAGCCACCGCACCCAGCCCAAAGTTA
>NW_006989130.1:0-586 GCF_000164805.1 Carlito syrichta
ACTGTGGGTGAGAATGTAAACACATCACCAATGTCAGGGGAAGAGAGTGGGAATCCAGAGAATGGAAACAGGATGGATGATGTCAAATATCCAGCCACTTTTCCCCACTAAGTCCCATCAGTCCATAATCTCTGCCTAATGGTTCCATCTCGTAGTCCAACTTGCCATATTTGTCAACAAGAATGTTAATCAGGTTATGCCTCCATGTGGACTCAGAAAAAAATTAAAGGGTACCATATGGAATAGAATGGATCTATCACTAGGCTGCAGAACCCCTTATTAAAGATGGTGTCATCAATCAAGACTGGCTAGATTGCATGTTAACAATCTCAAGTTTTTAGTGGTGCAATACAACAAAAGTTTATCTCTTGTTTGTACAACGTCCACTACAGATGTTGGAAACTCTCTAGGACAGAACAACCGTCCTCCATATGTTGAAGACATAAGTTCAGCCCAGAGTTTGGGCTATTTTGTCAACATGACAAAGAAGAGTCAACTGGAGATTCAAGCTCCAGAAACTCAGTGCTTCTGCCCACATTCTATATAAGTCATATGGCCAAAACAAACTTCAAAAGACTAGGGAAGT
>NW_006989131.1:0-636 GCF_000164805.1 Carlito syrichta
TTTTTTGTTTCTGTGATAGGTCACTGAGTATTATAGACTCTAAATCTATTCAAGTTGCTGTGGCATTCATAATTTTGTCCTTCTTTATGGCTGTGTAATATTCCATCAGGCATATGTACCACATTTTTTTATCGAGTCCACTTTTGATGGGCAGCACAGTTGGTTCCATGTTCTTGCTATTATGAATAATGCTGCAATAAAAATGCATGTGCAGGTAACTTTTTATAGAGTTATTTGAGTTCCATGTATCAATATGTCTCCTTTTGAGGTGTCTATTCATTTATTTTGCCCACTATTTTAATAGGGTTGCTTTTTTTTCTTTCAGCACATTTGAGTTCCTTGTAGATGCTGAGTGTTAGGCCCTTGTCTGCTATGCAGTTGGCAAATCTTTTTTCCCATTCTGTGGGCTGTCTCCCTGCTTTCTTAATGGTTTCTTTGGCTTTACAGAAGCTTGCCAGTTTGAAGAGGTCCCAGTTGTCTATCTTATCTCTTATGGTATGGGCACTTGGGGTTTTCATCAAGAATTGGTTGCCAGTTGCAATTTCCATAAGAGTGTCTCCTGAATTTTCTTTTTTCTTTTTGAGAAAACAAGATTTATTGAGAGGACAGAAAAGCTCCCACAGTGGGAGGGGACCC
>NW_006989132.1:0-1132 GCF_000164805.1 Carlito syrichta
AAAAAAACAGACAAAAAACCCTTGCCACGCCTGGGGAGGTCCCTTTAACATCTGAAGAATTCCAGCAAAAGGTCATAGACAACTCTTTGATAAAAAGTTTTGAAAGAATCCAAAGTGTAATATGGGGTGGTCTTCAGACCTCTGCTGGTCTGACACTGTCTCTCAAGTCTTTCACAGTCCTTTGGTAACTTCAGAGGAAAGAGCCTCAGAAAAGATTTTGTCTACATCCACTTCACTAACTTTAAAAATCAGGTTTTCCCTGATATACTGTTAGATTCCTTTAGCATAATTATTTAGATTTAGTTCTTAAATAAAATTTGTAAAAGCTGAACAAGCATGTCAAGTTCTCTGATGTTTATTTAGTTTTACTACACTAACATTTAGTTAACCCAGGGTGCCATTTATTTAGATTAAAGTATTCTGTGTCCTTTGAACTTATATTTTTAATCAGCATTTTCCATTTATGGTATTTTAATTTATCTTAAATCTCATTTAAAATTGATTAATGGAGCAAAGCTGGTATAAGTTAAGATAAAATTCAAAAGAAAATTATAATAAACACTGAAACTCAAAATCATACAAAATTTAAAGAAAGTGTCAATAATCCGGTGGGACAGGTAAATCGGCTAACAAGAAGATATTTCCAAGAAGCAACTTGGAAGGAACAGCTTTACTGTAATTACAATATGGAATATCTAAGATCAGATTTTGTTAGATCAAGGAATGGATCTACTCACCCCTAGTATCTAATACTTTGTTTTTAAAACATATTGCCAAACAGCCATTGAAAATATAGCAAGTTTTTCAAACATAGTACAGAACTCTCTAGTAAATCAAAATAATTTTTCCAGAATTCAAGTATATGGTAATGCTTTCCTGAAATTATTGGATTTTTGTCTTCAAAAGGAGCAACAAGAACAAAGCTACGAAAATATCATACAGAATTGTATTACATGCATAATGACTTACAAATCGATACACATGAGCGTATTGCTGAGAAACAGAAAGCTAACTCCAACATTTATCACACATATTGTGCTCTGGAAGAAATCAGTGCTAGGTTTTCGCAAACTTCTTTCACAAACTGTACTGTTGAACTCTTCATTCTGTGAAGAGCAGCCATTGATGGCTC
>NW_006989133.1:0-557 GCF_000164805.1 Carlito syrichta
AGACACTGCTTAGCAATATAAGTACCAACAACTTTGATGTCTGTTTCATTAAAGTTATCAAATTTATAGGCATAAAGTTCATAATGCTTGCTATTTTTTTAATGTTTGTAAAATCTGATTATATGTCCCTTTTTCATTTCTGATCTTAATTATCCTCTCTCTCTCTCTCTCTCTCTCTCTCTCTCCCTTTCTCTCTCTCCCTCCCTTCCTCTCTGTCTCCCTCTCAATCAGCATGGCTAGAGGTTTATAAATTTTATTTTTGGATAATCAGTTCAACTTTTCTATATTGTATGGGTTACTTTCAGTTAGTTTACACTGATTTTCTGAGAGAAATTCCATCATGACCCAATAATGTCAATGAAACATGAAGATAATTTTTCTAAGATACCATTGCATTTGAACATGCATATATGTAGGCTGAGGCTACTACCACCATTTTGCTACTATTAACAAGAAGTGTGTATTGACAAAAAAAAAAACCAAAACAATTAACAGACGCAGACAGACCTTAGAGATTAATGAAATCTGAATCTTGATATATCTTTTGAGTCCAAATC
>NW_006989134.1:0-554 GCF_000164805.1 Carlito syrichta
ACAACTTATTTTTACTGTTTTATCTTTAGTCTGCATAACATGTTAGATTAAAATCTAAAAGGTATGTTTATAAATGTCCTAAGACAATGTGTTTCACAATGAAGTAGAGCTTGCTAAGAGTTTTATAAACTGGCACATGAGGTCACATTTTTGTGACTTAAACATGCAGCTTGTAAGAAAAACAGAAACATAATTAACAATGTGATGATTTTGTAAGGATTAGCATGAATGCTTTGAGGATAAAGACTGTGGGATTTAACTCTTTGATCCCTTTTATTCTGAGGGATTACAGTCACTAGTTTATCTCATTAGAAAAATAATTAGGTGTAAATTTGAGAGTGAGAGGATTTTCTGAATAACTCACTTATCAACCTTTAAATAAAGCACTTATTAATAAAATTTAGTTCTTTTTTGTATTTTTTTAAATCTAGGAATTGGTGGTAGGAGAAGAAAAACAGCATCTTCTTATCTAATCTATCATTACTTATAATACATTGGTCTTTTCTTGGGGGGGTATTTTTCCTTCATTTGGTTCAACAAACTCTCAGCAAAGC
>NW_006989135.1:0-5965 GCF_000164805.1 Carlito syrichta
TGAAAGTAAGACTGCACAACAAAAGAGAGTTGGTTATTTCTCAAGTGCTCTCATGTTCTGAAGGATATCTCCTTGCCTGGGATGTAAGTAGTAGCTACGCTGGGCCCCTGCGTTAAAATAAGGAATCTTATTCCTTAAACTCAAGACATAACAGTAAGAAAGCTGTTTCCAGGTGAAGTGCAGAGGTAGAAAAGGAAATGGAGGTGTTCTCAGTTTCCCAGGATGTGCTGGACCTGAAGGACAAAGTCCCCTGTGAAGGGCAATGTTTGGTCTTTGGGGAGTTTACCTTGGCTCTGCTTTGATGAAGTTATGTCTGTGGGGGTGGAGTCAAGACGGTGCTTTATTTCCTTCTGCCCATATAATGTGCTTCAAAAAAAATTAAAATGAAAGTTCACTATGGATAGAATTGTATCCCTACAAAATTCTTATGTTGCACTCCTAACACCAGGAATAATTAAGGTAATTACTCTTTTCCTCACATATGGTGTCACTGAAGAGTAGAGAGGTGATGTGTAATTAAGGTAATTGAGGTTAAATTAGATAATATATGTAAAGACATAGTCTGAAAATATTGTTATCTTTAAAAGAAAGACTTATCCTTCTCTTTCTTTCTCTCTCACTGTGTTATATGAGAAGACATTTGACATTTGGTAGACTGAAGTCTACAAGCCAGGAAATATCCCTCACCACAAATTAAATCACATAGCATCTTGATCTTGTACATCCTAGATTTCAGATATTTCAGCCCCTCTGTCTATGCATTTTATTATGGCGGCTCAAGGTGCCTGAGAGATATTTTGCCTTACACAATTTGTGGGACTGAGAAATTAAGTGCTTCTCTAACAAATAACAAATAACAACAATTTGTATATTATTTGAAACTGGGTGAAGGGCAGAAGCTGAATGCAACAATGCTAAGAATTCCCTAAGGAAACTGGACAGACTTAGATGTGACAGATGAGTATGATGAGGGTTCATAAAATTAAGAGGAAAGCAGGAGAGCAAGTCTCTATCTTCATAGAGAAAATACACATGACAATCATCAGTATGTTTGTAGAAATATGGACATTAAAGGCAATTCTGGTGAGGTCTCATGTGGAAATGAGGACCATATTATTGGTAACTGGAGGGAAGAAACTAACAAATTGTTAAATTATTTATGTGATTTCTTTTTGTTTTCCTTTTCATTGTGAGATGTAGGACATTAGAGTGATAAAATTGGCTATCTAGCAGAGGTAGTTTCCAAGCTAATGCAAGGAGTATTTTGTTTATTCCTGACTGCTTATAGTAACTCGTCAGAGAAAATAGGAAAGTTGAAAAAATGATATTTACCCAAAAAGGGTATACATATTTCTCACTTCAAAATTCTATAGTTTGTATATACACACACACACACACATACACACACACACACAAACACACACACACACACACACACAATTACCTTGCCGTGCTAATTTTTTAAGGACAAAATATAGTTACATTAGTTATATTCGCATGATGTACAGCCATCACAATTATATATTACCAAAAGCTTTCTGCTACACCAATGGAAACTCTGCTTTCATTTTTTCCACTTTATATTCATCCAAATAGCACATCCATACAGGTAAAAGCCACAGGAACTTGCCCCAGGACTTTCCAAGTCTGAATTGGCATCACTTCTAACTGTTGCCTCAGTATTTCTAGTAAAGCTGTCCTCCCACTAGTCCATCATGTATCTAATGACTCTATGATATAAAAGTTTAAGATTTAGCTCAATTCCATATCAATTCCTTATTCTCTTCTTATACAGCTACATAGCAACTTCCTTTTGCTTTCATTTACAACCTAGTAATATATTAACATTTACAGTATATGTTTTGTTACACTTTGTGAACTTTGACTTCTGATTTTTTTAAGGTGAGTATATAAGCATCCTTAACCTTCTTTTCCATATTATTTTCTCTGTTTCTCAACTTCTGTTAACTCTACATCACTTTTACATTGTCATGAATGTTAATACAAGTATTCGTTTATCTATATAGCAAAATGAGAAACCTCGTTTTGAAAAGGACAATGAGAACATTGCTGGAAAATATTTGTTAAGAAGATAATAACTGTGATTCATGGATTTAATCTATGATCGCCACAGAAATCAGGAATTTATGGTGTTGACATATGAGGAATGGACTGCAGTTTGTGTTTTCACCATTACAGTTTGAAACCATCTATTCAGCCTCTTCCACTGAAGTTGGTGAATAAAGCTTCACCAGTAACCATGAACCATGGAAAATCCAGAAACAGAATAGGTGAGGAAGAGAGTCTATGTGGGCTTAATTAGTTTTGGGCTCAGTGGTTGCAACTGTACCTGTGACTGGACCCTGGTGAAAGAAAGGGTTATAGTGATTCCTGTGCTTATTTGAAGCATCCCCCTATGTTCACGTCTGAATCATGAGACACTCTCCTCTGGGATCTGCTACGCTAGAAGAGGACCACATGATTTTAATTTTCTTAAGGCTGAGGTCATATATTCCTGAAGATAATTTTTAAATTGTGGCTGTTCGTGTATCCATGTAAATGTGTGCAATAGTTTCTTCTGAGTGACTCATGATAGGCAAGTGGACATTGAGTTTTTATGCAAATAAGAGGATAAGTTGAGATCCCTGTTCATGGTGCTCTACTTGGGAGGAAGATGCTGGTTATATTCTCACAAATAAAAGTCTTCTACTTAGCATCCACCCTTCAAAATTCTCAGGGTCCTCTTATTTTAAGCAATTTCAAAAGTATGCAATCATCATAAATTGTGTTTACGCAAACCTAGATGGTATAGTTTACTACTCACCAAGGCTATATGTTAAAGCATAATGACCCTAGGCAACAAACGTGTACCACATGTTAACGTAATAAATATTATAATATATTCTGACACTATGGTAGTTGTTGTTGTATCTAGAATATTTACATATAAAAAGAAAGCAGTAAAAAATAGTAATATGATCTCATGAGGCTCCTGTTTTATATATGGTATCTTCCTGATAGAAATATCGTTATGTAGTGCATGACTTCATTCAAATCACTAAAGTGTAGTGAAACAAACAAAAAAACCCTGCCAACAAAGAAGCTATCTGAGGTATAAGTGTTCTTTATAAATAAAGAATTGAGGGGAAAACAACCAGTCAGTAGTGGTATCTGATCATAAAACCAGGTGAAGTGAGGACCAATGGAAGGTCCAAACTTTACTGGTACAATAACCACTTATGTACTTAATCCTGAATTGCAACCTACATTTTTAAAATATTTTTTTAATTACTATGAAAATAAAAGAATGAAAATATTTAAGAAATTCCCTTCAAAGAGCATAAATTAAAGATCTAGCTGCTATACTTGTCTTATAAGGAATACCAAATGGTCTAAGCTAGATACTCAGAATAATGAAGAAGATGCTTCAGTTATACTCTAGCATCTGTCATATGATAGTTTTGCATAGAATTTTTTTCTTTCTTATTTTTTTTTTCTATTTCAAGTCCTATCTGTCTTTCCTCTTCTCGGTCTATTTATGTGACACATACTAGGTGAGAACATTAAAGACTTTTGAAAAAAATCCCCATCTTTTCTCAACCAAATATAGTGATCTCTCCAGAGGTTTTACTGACTTTCATTTCCATGGAATATAGTCTTTGTTCTTAGATAATTTCAACTGCTATTTTTATATACATATCCATCAATCAACCACACAGTCAATTCCTAATATACAGCAATTGGAATTAGAGATTCAGCATATGAATTGTTTAGTTAGATATGATACAGCTGATAACATAAGGCAAGGGGAGGTGAGAATACTTAAAATTTTGAATTTGTGAAGAATATAGAATGACCAGATAGGAATAGGTTTTTTAAAAATATATATTTTATTTTAAAGATGAAGGGGTAAAATTTAGCATTAAGTATACAAGTGGATATCACACAGGTAAAGTTTGGGGATCCCCTTGGTCCCTACTTTGCCTAGTTTAAGATCAGATAATCTTATTGATATTGTGTCTCCACTCCCACACCAGCAGTATCCCACTACTGCCAATCTCCTTCTTACAGTGTCATGATAATTGTTCATAGCCCACTAATGAGTGAGAACATGTGGTAATCTGTTCTTTGTTTCTGTGATAGATTGCTGAGTACTATAGACTCAAAGTCCATCCAGGTTGCTACAAAGTTCCTATATTTGTCCTTCTTTATGGCTATGTAATATTCCAGCATGTAAATGTGTGACTTTTTAATATATTTTTTATTTTGCATATGTGGGGAACAATACAGGATTAGGTATACAAGTGGACATAATACAGGTAATGTTTGGGCCTCAATTTCCTTCCCACTTGACCTTTTTTGAGATCAGGTACCGTTATTGTCCCCCATCAATATTCCACTACTGTCATCCCTTTCTTATACCTTTCTTATAGTATCATGGTAAATCTTCAGTGTCTGCTTATGAGTGAGAACACGTTGTACTCTGTTCTTTGATTCTGTGATAGATCACTGAGTATTATAGACACTAAATATGTTAATTAAAAAACCTAAATGACAGATATCATATCAATAGTAGAGAGATTGCCTGTCTTATTTCTTGTCTGCAGCAAGGATGTCAGAATGTAGAACTTTTATTAATTAAATAATTATGCAATTTTGCAGAGAGGTACGGTTTTGTTAGGGAAACAAAACCACTGATAAGTACAGGAAGCCATTTCTGTTCTTTCTGTGAATCTATTCCTGAACTAGGCTTTGTGTGTACTGCATGCACCCTAGTGTCAGCAGTGACTCTTACGTCCATCTCCGTTCTGCCTCTCCTCAGGAAGTTTTATATCTTGGCCCACATTGAGGTTCCCTCACTTCATACAGTAATATGTGGCCATGTCCTTTGAGGTTACAGAATGCAGCTGCAGGGATAATTGGTTATTGACCTTGTTCATTGAGGTGGTGAGTCAACTCTTGAGGAATAGGTTCTATTTGGAACTCCCACTTTGGTAGATTTCTCTAATTCACTCCAGTTCTTTTCCTTGGTGCTGGCAGACCCAGTTCCACCAGTAACCACTGCTGATGGAGTAACCATAGACAGCACAAATGAAGAAGAGGGTCTCAGAAGGTTTCCTCCTTCCTGGGCCCCACTGCTGCAGTTGCACGTGGGATAGGACACTTGTGGACAGAAAGAACCTCAGTGAGCCCTATGCTCAGATACAGCATCTCAAACTTTCATGTTTGGATCCCTGAGACTCACATCTGGGAGTTGCCACCAAAAAGAGAAAGAACTACCCAGGGGTGCTTCATGTTATTTTGCATGAGTTTCATAAATCTCAGAATGTATTTCCCAGTGGGAGCAGGACCCAGAACATATGTAAACCTGTGATGACTCCCTCTGCCTGTCCAAGTGAGAATTTGCATGTGGGAGGTGTCTTTGGATATAAATGAAATGCATGAGATAGGTCCCAGTCTTCAGGGGTCACTCTGGAAAGAGGATGCTGATTGTGCCCTCATAAACCCAGACCACTTTTTAGAGAGATTCTTTTTATTTTTTCTCTTTTTTTAACTTTTAATTTTTTTATTATAAAGAAGTAAGGTAAAATTTAGGGTAAGATATATAAATGTTCATTATGCAGGTATCCTTGTTGAGGAGGTGTGCCCCCCTCCCCTGGCAATTTCCCACAACTGCCAATCCCACCTCTCCATCCCCAGGAAGTCTCCCACTATAAGGGAAATGAGTCAGGAAATGTTCTAAAGGGCATGGTTAGGGAATTGAGTTTGGTCAAGTAAAAAGGATGGCTTTGCCTATATACTCCAAGCTTCCTTCATCTTAACAATTTCAATATAAGCACTGATAAACCCATTGTCTTCAATATTGTCACATTCCCATTCAATCATGTGTGGGATTTGGGCACATGTAACAATCACATTGAATTCAGAGAAAGCTAGATCACATTCACTCTCATCATTAGGAAAA
>NW_006989136.1:0-528 GCF_000164805.1 Carlito syrichta
AGTGGATCGTTCTTCTCTCTCCTTAGGGTTCTGGAAGAACTATCAGGAAACCAGGCATCCAGGGATGTCTCCTGACTTCATGACTAAATCAACACCTGGCATCTGGGTTTGTTGCCACCTGACAAGGGGCAGCCTCGTGCACCACTTATAATGTGAATATGCTTTCAAAGAAAGGCAAACGAACTCCAGTGCCCCTCCTACTCCTGCCATGATTTAATTTTGCCAGTGGCTAACAGCCTTTACAAACCCACTAATAAATTAGACAAAAAAATACTGTATTTTCTCTGGGAGACCTAAATTAGTAAAGAAAAGGCAAGAATCTTTCTTTGCAGTCTTGGATCAACCCACTAGACATGCTGGTTCAATTCCTCCATTATTAAAATGAGAAAGTAAACTGAGGTTTCCCAAGTGACCAGTAGTGATAGCAACCAATCATTGGAAGGTGGGGTGTAAAAACAGAGTGAACTTTTCTCCCAGGATATAGTCAGGGAAGGCTGTGTCTTGAGGACAAGCTTTATGGCTGGGTGC
>NW_006989137.1:0-561 GCF_000164805.1 Carlito syrichta
CTAGATTTGCCATCTAATTTTAGTTATTTAGGACAGTCCAGCAATTGCTACTAAGGGAAAAGACTTTAGAACATAATTTAACAACACATAAATATGCATATGCTCTAAAATTTTGATTTTAAATATATTCTCTAAAGTATCTACTGAAAAAATATTTCAGGAGGTGAGCGATACTATTTGTAGCAATAAAAATTGAAAAATATAGCAGGTGTTCCACAACTGCTGATAATTATTAATAGAATAATATATAGCATCTATATTAGTCTATTTTCTGGTGCCATAACAGGATATTAGAGACTAAGTAATTTATAAAAAAGTAGAAGTTTATTTAGCCCGCAGTTCTGGAGCTGGAAAATTCAAGAGCATGGCACCAGCATTTGGCAAGGGTCATTTCATAATGTAAGGGAGAAAGGAGAAGTGCCTGTCCAGGGTAGAGTCGCATACTGATAGCGCTATAGTTTTGTTGTTTGGGGGTAGCCATATTTCCATGGCTTCAAAAGACATTGCCATAGTACACTCTGTGGCAGTTCCACCGCCGTAGGAAATTTCTGCCTGAGTCCA
>NW_006989138.1:0-659 GCF_000164805.1 Carlito syrichta
AAAACAAAAAAAAAAAAAAAAAAAAAAAGAGTGGCTAAATAGAAAATTAAAACATGATCAATGTCCGTAGTCTGTGGGGAAATGCAAATTAAAATCTCAATGAGAGACCAGTGAATACTCACTAGAATAGCTATGATAAAAAGATTGACAATACCACATCTTGAAAAGAATGTGGAGAGAATGGAGCCCCCATACATTCTTGGTGAGAATGTAAATTGTTATAGTCACTTTCACAAATTGTGGCAGTTTCTTAAAATTGAAACATATCTTTACCACATAACCCAGCAATTCCACTACTCAGTAACTACCGGGAGAAATGAAAACATATGTCCACCCAAAAGATACATAAATGCTTATTGTAGTTTTATTTATAGTAACCGAAAACTATAACCAAAGCCATCCAAATCAATAAACAAAATATGGTATGTGCAAACAATGCAAGAGTATTCAACAACGGACTACGTATTATATCAGGCAATTTAAATGAAATTTCTAGAAATTGCAAATATATAGAGAAAGAAAGCAGTGGTTGCCCGGAGCTGTGGGAGCTGGGACCGATTGTAAATGAGCCGGAGAGAACTTTTTGGGTTAGTGGAAAGGTTCTAAAACTGGATTGTGGCATGTGTTGCACAACTCTATAAATTTACTCAAAATATTTT
>NW_006989139.1:0-479 GCF_000164805.1 Carlito syrichta
ACCCACCCGCTGCTCACCTCTGCTGGGCGGTCTGGAACCTAACAGGCAATGGACCCATACCGGTCCACAGCCCGGGGGCTTAGGGACGCCTGCATTAGAGGATCGATTCAGGATCTTCTTTTTGTTCCCACTCTGCTGTGCCAATTTTATGATGACTTCTTGTTTATAATGAACAGCACCATGCACATATTACAACCCAGGGTTTCTAGACCTTGGCACTATCAACACTTCGGGCAGAGTAATTCCTTATTATGTGGACGCTGTCCTGTGTACTGTAGGATGTTTAGAAGCACCCCTAGTCTCTGCCCACTAGATGGCAGTAGCACCTCCTTCTTTCATCTTTCCACCCCACAGCTGTGATAACAAGAAGTATCTCCAGACATTGTCAAATGTCCCTAGGGGGCAAAATCTGCATCCCTTTTCCCACCCACCCATGAGATACGCTGCTCTAATAAATGCTCCAAAATCCTTTAAATATC
>NW_006989140.1:0-3237 GCF_000164805.1 Carlito syrichta
CAATGTGATGGGTGTCACAGTAAATTGGCCTTCTCCATAGTGGGTGCCTCAGTGTTAAACAATCCTTTATGATGGGTGCCCCAATACTGGTCCTCCTAAATTATGGATGCACAGTGATTGGCCCCCTCTCTGATGATTGTACCAGTGACTTATATTCCTTAAAAAGTCTGACCCAGTGCCTGGTCCTCTTCTGTTATTAGTGTCACAGTGACAAAGCTCTCCTCTGTATGGTTGTCATAATGACTAGACCACCTCCCAGAATGGTGCCCCCATTACTAGCCCACATCTGCTATGGTTGCACCAGTGACTGACCCTTCTCTGTTAGGGGTGCCCAAATGACTTTTCCTCCTCTGTGTTGGGTGACCCAGTGATTGACCTTCTTCTGTGATGATAACCTCAGTGACTGGTCTTTTTGTAATGGGTGGCTCAGTGATTGGGCCTATTCTGTTATCGCGTCCCCAGTGACTG
This sequence comes from Carlito syrichta, assembly GCF_000164805.1. NCBI lineage: Eukaryota > Metazoa > Chordata > Mammalia > Primates > Tarsiidae > Carlito > Carlito syrichta. The sequence continues at coordinate 469 of NW_006989140.1, forward strand.
ACTCTCCTATTGATGAGTAACTCAGTGACTATTCCACCTATATGTTTGGTGTCTCAATAACACACACTTCTCCGTGATGTGTGACCTGGTGCCTGACCCTCCCACATAATCATGCCCAGTTGTTTGCCCTCCTTCTACTGGGTGCTCCAGTAACTGATCATCATCTGGGATAGGTGCCTCAATTACTACCTCTTCCTTGTGATGTGTATCTCAGTGTCTGGAAATGCTCTGTGTTGGATGACCAAGAGAATGGCTCTCCTCTGTTATGAGTAGCAAAGAAATTAGCACTCCTTTGTGATGAGTGACTGAGTAATTTTGCCTTCCCTTAATGGATGTCCCAGCACCTGGCCCTGCTCTGTGGTGGGTGCCCCACTAACTGCACCTACTTGTGATGGTTGCCCAGTGACTCTGCCTGCCCTGTGATGGGATCCCCAGTAATGTTCCTCCTCTGCGATGTGGGTCACAGTGACTAGCCCTCCTATGTGAAAAAGCTCCATTAATGTAACTCTTTTGTGATTGGTGTCCCGTCACTAGCTATCCTCTGTGATCATAGACACAGTGACTGGGCCTTCTTCATAAAGTTTGCCTCAGAGACTAGCCCTCCTCCATTATAGGTGTCCAAGCTACTGTGCCTCTTTGGTAATTTGTGCCCCCATTGACTGTTCCTCCTCCCTAATGTGTCACCTAGTGACTAGTCCTCCTCTTTGATGGGGGTCCCAGAAACTGGGCTTCCTCCATAATGTATGCTTCAGTGAAAAATCCTATTTTGTGATTGGTGCCCTCATGACTAGCGCTTCTCTCTGATGGACTACTTACTAGCTCTCCTCTATTACATGTGCTCCTGTGACTGAACCTCTTCTGAGATTGGTGCTCCAATGACTAGACATCCTCCATATTAGTTGCCTCAGTGACTAGCGCTTCTCTGTGATGGATGCCTCACTTATTAGCCCTCCTCTGTAATGTGCACCCTAGTGACTGACAATCCTTTTTGATGAGTGTCCCAGTGACTGGACCTCCTCGATTAAGTGTGCTGCAGTGAATGTACATCCTCTGTGATGGGGCCCACGTGAATGACCTTCATACATGATGGATGCCCCGGTGAGAAGCCCTTCTCTGTGATGGGTGTCTCTGTGAAGTGACTTGTCCTTCTATTTTATGTGTGATGCAGTGACTGTGCCTCCTCCGTTCTGTGTGCCACAGAACTGCCCTTTCTGTGATTGCTGATCCACTGACGGGCCCATGGCTGTGATTGCTGCTCAGTGACTACACCTCCTCTGTGATAGGTACCCTAATGACTGACTGTCCTTTGTGATAGTTGTCACAGCATCTGACTTTTTTGTGATGAGTGCATGAATGATTATCCTTCTTCGATGACGGATGCCCCAGTGTTGACCCTCCTACATAAAGGGCAAAACAGTGACAGGCCCTCTTCTATGATGGAATTCCCAGTGACTGTGACTCCTCTGTAATGTGTGCCCCAGTGTCTAGACCACTTCTGTGACTTTCCTCTGTAATGGCTGTCACAGTGACTGGTTCTCCTCTCTGATGAGTGTCCCAGTGTTTATTATTCTTCTCTTATGGGTTCCCGAGTGACTGGCCCTTCTCTACAATATGTGTCCTGTTTTAGATTGACACTCATCTATGATGGATACCCCAGTGACTAGACATCCTCTGTTATTGGTGACCCAGTGACTGGTCATCATTCATAATGGATGTTTAGTGACTAGCCCACCTCTGTGATTGAAGCCCCAGGGTCTAGCATTCTTCTGTGATTGTTACCTTGGTGACTTCCTTCTCCATAATGGGTTTACTAGTGACTGAACATCTATTTATTGGTGCGCCATGACTAGGCCTTCTCTCTGATGGTTGCCCCAGTAACAAGGACTCATCCATAATGGTTGTCCCAGTGACAATCCTACCTCCATGATGCTAGCCCCACTTTCTGGTTCTCCTCAATAATGGATACCCCAGTTACTACCTCTTTTTTGTGATGAGTGTCCTGTGACTGGCCTTCATTTTTTGATGGGTGCCTAAGTGACTAAAGCTTCTCTGTTATGAGAGTAACTGTGTGACTGGTCCCCCTCCTAGTGGCTGTCCCAATGAGTGGCACTATTCTGAGCTGAGCATCTCAGTGACTGGCCTACCTCTCTAATGCATGCCTAACTGACAGGCCCTTCTCTGGGATTGTGACTCAGTGACTGGTTCACTTCTGTGATGGTGTGTCAGTGACAGGTTCTCCTCTGTGACTGACTTTTTTCCTTAATTGGTATCCCAGTGCCTGGTCCTCTATAACAGTTACAAACCCTTTTCTGTGACGGATGTCTCAGTGATTACCCTTCTCTTTGATGTGTGCCTATGTGACTGTCTCTTCTGTGTGATGGTTGCCACAGTGACTAGCCCTGTAATGTGATGTATGTCCAAGTAATTTCCCTTTCTCTGTGAAGGGTGTCCTAATGACAGTCTCTCCTGTGTGATGGGTGGTCTCATAACTGGCCCTAATCTGTGAATGTTATCCCAGTGAATAGCCCTCCTTCAAAATGATGCTCCTGTGACTATCCTATCTCTGCAATGGGTGACCAGTTTTTGATCTATCTCCAAAATTGGTGCCCCTGTGAGTCTCCCTCCTCTGTCATTGATTCATCAGTGACTGACCTTCCTCTGTTATCAGTGCTCCAGTGACTGGACCTTCTCCATATTGGTGACTCCCCCATATTGGTGCCATAGTGACTAGCCCTACTCCATTGTTGTCCCAGTGATGATGCTACCTCA
>NW_006989141.1:0-717 GCF_000164805.1 Carlito syrichta
AGTTAAGACTGCTGGCTAGAAAACTGGCTACTTCATTAATTCGCCAGTTAAGTCAGCTGGCTAGCCTCCTGGCTAACTAGGTAACTAGGCAATTAAGTCAGCTGGTTAGTCAGGTGGCTAGCTAAGTCAGCTAGTTAAGTCAGCTTGCTAGTTAGATAGCTAACTTGTTATGTCAGCTGTATAGCCAGATGGCTAGATAGTTAAGTCACCTAGTTAAGTCAGCTGACTAGCCCACTGGCTAGCTATTAAGCTTGCTATTTATTCAGCTAGCTAGACGACTGACTAGCTAGATATGTCACCTAGTTAATTCAGGTGGATAGCTACATGACTAGCTATGTAGCAAGCTGTTTAATTCAACTGGCTATAAAGCAGGCCAGCTGGTTAAGACAGCCAGTTAAATCTGGTGACTAGCCAGCTGGCAATCTAAGTAGTGACCTAGATAACTCAGTTTGCTAGCCAACTGGCTAGCTAAGTAAGTCAGCTAGTAAAGTCAGCTGGCTATCCAGGTGACTAGCTAGGTACAGAACTAGTTAAATCAGTTGGCTAGCCAGCTGGACAGCTAGTTAATTCAGCTAGTTTTGTCACCTGGATGGCCAGGTTCCCAGCTCATTAATCAACTAGTTAAGTCAGCTAGCTAACCAGTTGGCTAGCTAGTTAAGTCAGCTCATTAAGTCAGTTGGCTAGCCAGCCCACTATCTAGTTAAAAAGCTAGTTAGT
>NW_006989142.1:0-569 GCF_000164805.1 Carlito syrichta
ACAATTAGCTGACTTAACAAGTTAGACAGATGGCTAACCAGACTCACTGGTTGACTCACTCACTGACTGACTAGTTAAATCTTCTGAACAGTCATCTCACTCGTCAGCTGACTAAAGTCAGCTGACAGCTCACTCATTGACCGACTTGTTAAGTCAGCTGACCAGTCGGCTCACTCGCCGGATGACGAGTTAATTCACCTGACCAGTCGGTTCAATCGCAGGCCAACTAGTTAAGTCAGGTGAACAGAAGTCTCGCTTGCCGACTGACTAGTTAATGTAGCTCACCTGTCGGATCACTCACTAGCCGATAAGTTAAGTCAGCTCACCAGTCAGCTGACAAGCCAGCCAACTAGTTAAGTCAGCTAACCAATTGTCCTACTAGTGGACCAACTTGTCTGGTGAAAAATGAACTCAGCTAACTAGTTGGCCGACCAGTTAGGTCAGCTAACTAGTCGGCCAACTGTTCAGCCAACTATTTAGTTCAGCAAACCAGTTGGCAACTGTTTAATTTTGCTAGCTAGTGGTCCAAGTCGTCAGTCAACTAGTTAACATAGTTAACTAGTTGTCTG
>NW_006989143.1:0-5715 GCF_000164805.1 Carlito syrichta
AATTACAGGCATGCGCTACCATGCCTGGCTGATTTTTTTATTTATGTAGAGATGAGGTCTCACTGCCCAGGCGGGTCTCGACCCCGCGGGCTCAGGCAATCCACTCACCCCAGCCTCCCAAAGACGTGGGATTAGAGGCTGAGCCACCAAGCCCGGCTAGTTTTAGGGATTTTTAAGATTCTCTTAAACAAGCTCTCTCTCTTGCTCTTTCTCAGTCTTGCTCTCTTTCTCTCTCACTCTCTCCTCTCTCTTCTTTCATCTTATACATTTTGCTTTAGGAGACACAACAGGACTTAAGGCCTTCTTCAAAGAAGAAAAATCCATTCACATCCAAATAATCAAATATTGACACCTTTTTAGCTGGGATAATTTATTTTATTTTATTATCCTATTATGTTAATAGGAAAGACATTTTGATTTTTCTCTAAACAGTCTAAGTTTTAAATTTCATTTAGGTGTTGGAGAAGGTGATGGAAAAGATTTAAAAATGCAATTAACAATGGGAAAAACGATTGTGTTTTCCTGCTCCTTTGGAAAAAACTGTGAGGTAAGAGAAAACACATGAGGTGAAAATTCTGGCATTTACTTAAGGTTCAGTGTCAATCCCAAACTATTACCCACCATACGGAGATTTTATGTTGCTTTCTGGTTACTATCCAGCTTGGTGTCACTGGGTTTGGATACAAACCAAAGATAAATCAACCTCATTGTTCAGAACAAGTTTTCCAGTTAAATTTCCAGAACACGATTTTATACCAAGTGTTGCCCTTCTCTTTCCCACAAATGCTGAGCCTGTTCCCAGGGATCTATCATGGTTCTAATTCACATGTCTGGCCATTTGGAACCACATTCTCTTCTTCTAGTTTATTTTAACTTTTATTACATGCCACTGATTCTAAATTTTAGTGTGCATGGTAAAGATACACATTTCTAGGTTGTACCCCCAAAGTATGATCCAGGAAATTTGGGGTGGAGCTCAAGAATCTGTAGACTTAGCAATGCACCAAGAGATTCTAACACAGAGGTTCTGTGGAATGGCACTACAAGAAACAATGGAAGAGTGCATGCACTGGAGAAAATAACTTTCTTCAAAACAATGAGATCTTCTGAAGTAATAGGAAAACTTCTGTTATCACTCTAAGAACCATACACTTGTAGAATTCTCTCCCAGTCTTCTGTCTCAAATTATCTTGTTACCAACCCTATTCCTGCCTCAACTCTCCACCTTTGTTTGGCCTCTCCTAACTAAGAGCATTGACTCAGTTCTGATCCTTTCCTTTCTGTTCTCATCTCACAAATGTATTGTTCTTGGTGATGTAGCCCCATTCTCCTTATTTAAGCATGTATCTGTTCTTTCGTTTACTGAACCGATATTTATGGACACCCACTGAGTTGTAGATGCAGGAGCTACAACAGGGACAGTCTCCACCATCACAAATCAAATGCATCAGTTGATTAAAATTCATTAAATGAGCTTTCCCTCTGCTTCTGCAAATGGTACCAACCTTTTCCCACTCAGGTCTTAAAAATTTGGAGTTGGCATTGATTCATCTTTGCCTTGGCCCTTCAAATCTAGTTTGTCACTGATCGCTATTGATTATGACTTTGATATTCTCCTTCACTTCCTCTTCCTTTCTGTTCCTACTGCCACTCTGTCCAAGACATCATTTGCTCATATTTAGATCTATGCAATGGTTTCTTTAGTCTTTAACCTCCTTATACAAATCAGTGTGTAGAGTCCTGACGTGTGAATCCTGAAATTTTGCTCTCATGTGAAAAGCTGTAGGTACAGAAGAAACACACCATGTGCCCATGTCAAAGCCAGTTGACTCTCTAGCTGAACATTCTTATCTGTAAGATATATAGCACATCTAAAGTGTTGTGGAATTAAATTTGATAATATAGATAAAGTTGTTTAAACTATCCACCACTAAATAGTGTTATATGTGACAATTATCAGGCCCCTTTGTCACGTAGAAAATGCCCCACTATATTCTCCAGCAATTTCACTCTTTTTTCCTTCACTCTTGAGCTCTTAAGACATAACAGAACTTATTTCCATCCATCAGTTGACTAGCACACTCTTTTTAGAAACTTTCTCTCTCTCTCTCTCTCTCTCCTCTCTCTCTCTCTCTCTCTCTGTTTAATCAGGGTCTCACACTCTGTCACGCAGGCTGGAGAGAAGGGGTATGATCACAGCCACTGCAACCTTGACCTCCTGAGCTCAGGGGATCCTGTCGCCCCAGCCTTCCAAGTAGCTGGTACTACAGGCATGCGCTATCATGTCTGGCTAATATTTACTTATTTGTTTGTTTGTTTGTTTACTGTATATATGAGGTCTCACCATGTTGCCCAGGCTGGTCTCAAACTTCTGAGTTCAGGCAAATTTCCTTTGTCTTTACTTCCCAAAGTGCTGAGTTTACAGGGATGAGCCACCAAAACTGGCTGCAATTCTCTAATTTCTACTTTGTGTTTTTGTTGGTCTTTCTTATCCCCTCAGCCTAGACAATATTCCATTTTCAAAGCTCTTCTTTATTTATCCAAGTCCTTTCATGCCCACTGAATTTCTACCTCCTCGATGAAACTTTCTTGTTCTGCACCTCCTGTTTCTTGCACCCTCCCCTACATAACAACACACCCAGTCTTCGTCATATACCTTGAGATTATAGGCCATCCTACTATTGTTCTCTCTGTGTAGAGTTTCCTGAGGGACGAAACTGAGTCTGCACAATTTTTTTTTTGTATTTTTCTCAGGGCCTAGCATAACCTTTCTTACTGAGGTGCCATCATAATACAAAGGTGAATCAATTTTTTAAAAACATTTTGTATAACGTCAAAGATATGTATTTCACAAGCTTCAACTATCTTTGGTCACTCCATCCTGCAGTCTGCAATGGACATTGCCTGTGATCACATCAGTAAACATAAGAGTTTTAATACAACATGGTGTATGCATTGCTTTGGAATGTCAATTCCAGTTTTAAAATTAAGCTTCTTAGTGCACTCTCAAAGAGGCCCTAAACTATGAAAATCCTATGACATGCATTAATTAATAATGTTTAATTGATTGAACTCTAATAAAAAATTGAACACATTTTCCCACAGTAACCCATTAAATATGTTGATTTTTTTTTGAGTTGGGATTTTAGTACAGTGGCAGGATCACGACTCTCTGCAGCCTCAATCTCTCAGCATCAAGCAGTCCTTCTGCCTCGGTTTCCTGAGTAACTGGAACTATAAGCATGTGCCACCTCACCCAACAAATTTCTTTTAGCTTTTTTTGTAGTGATGAGGTCTTACTATGTTTCCTGGGCTTGTCTTGAACTTCTGGGCTCAAGCAATCCTTCTTCCTTGGTCTCCCACAGTGCTGGGATTACAGACAGGGGAAACTGCCTGTCCATACATGTTGGCCTTCTAAAAATATAAACAACAGTATATCAACTTTATAAAAATATTTTTAATAGTTTTATAAATGTAGTGAGTGGGCTATGAGACAAAAAGTATTTTATAAATATAGGATGCCTTAATAAGTGAAAATGAAGTTTTAATCACCAGCTAGGCTTATAGCTCTGAATTCTGTGCATTCATTCATAGCTCGTCCATGACATTGAGGAAAAAAAATTAATAATTGAGGTATACAACTGCCCACCGCTATATGCTGATGTGAAAGTGAAGTTTTTCTCTCCAGTGAGTAAACAAAAACAGCTTTATCACTAGTCTTGTCTGGTCTTGATTGGTTTTAGTTTAGAATTTTCTTTACTATAATTCTCAGCAAGGAAGATGATAGATGTAATGCCTTAGTTAGAATAAGGAACTGCAAATCAGATCCATAACAAATTTTTTAAAAGAATACATGTAATTTGAAAAAGTATTGCTCATTTGTTATTTCTAAATTCTAAACTTTCAACTTTTTTCTAAATGTACATGTATTCATTTTCAAGGAAGAAAAAAAGTTGAAAGCTAAGATGCTAAAAAAGCAAAGATATGCCTTGCTGCATAGCAGTGATCACATTTATGTTTTGCATCTTTAAAACACATTGTTCCCGCTGAGGTGGAAGGATCGCTAGAGCCCAGCAGGTCGAGGCTGCGGTGGCCGGGAGCAGCCACTGCACTCCAGTCTGGGCGACAGTGAGACTGCGACTCAATAAATAAGTAAATAAGTAAATAAATAAATAAATAAATAAAACACATGTTCCTAATAATTAATAAAATACCTTAAAAAGAGGAAAATTTGGTTCCCTTTTGAATTGATATTATGTTATAGATAGTAGTTTTAATCCAGTGTTGTCTTTATGCAAAGTTAGAATATCTTTCATTGTCATTACTATGAATGTCAAAAGTATATTATTTATACTGACCAGTCATAAAATGTGTGTCTGAATATTATTCTATATATAACTGATTTCTAAATCTCAGTGTTTCATCTCATTTTGCTATTAAATCATCCATCAGAACTGCCAACAAGTAACTATGTTGGTCAATTCAAAATTGATTTCCACTGAGCTCACATTTGTAATCCCAGCACCTTGGGAGGCAGAGACGAGAGGATTGCTTGAGTCCAGGGGTTCAAGACCAGCCTGCTCAACTTGGCAAAACCTAGTCTGTACAATAATTTTTAAAAAAAATATTAGCTGAGCATTGTGATGCATACCTGTGGTTCCAGCTACTTTGAAAGCTGAAGTGGAAGAATCACCTAACACTGCAGGTCAGGGCTGTGGTGGTTGTGAGCATACCACTACACTCCATTCTGAGCAGCAGAGGGAGAATCCTACTCAAAAAATAAAAATAAATCTATTTCTGTGCTTCCTTTCATCTCCTTCTTGCTCCAATTGGGGGAGAATCTATTAAGTAGAAGCAGTAAATGTAGTTAAACAAGTAACCTGATAGCTCCCATATTGTATGTTTCCCCTGGAAGAATGAAGTCACTGAATTCTCACTTGGACAATGTTCTCTAAGAAGACACAGTGGTTTAAAGGCCATTCTAGTCTTTGAGAGTATCAAGGGACATGAGATGAAAGCACTTTCCAAAGTGCTGCATGTACTAAAGATAACATGTGTTGCATTTTTCTACATGCTGATAGTGACATCTCTTTCAGGAGAGAGGCTATAAACTCTAGCCCTGCTCTGATAGGACTCCTGGTGAGGTGGCTGTGGATTTTTGGTGTGTCGTTCACAGGAAATCTCTTTATCCTGACAGTTGACTTGAGGTTTATGTGTGTGACCCATGGCCACGTATCTGTATAAACAGAAAACTTGTTTACACTGGTAGAAATTCTTGGACTCTTTTCTGACCTTTGTCCATGTATTTCTACCAAGGTAGCCACGCTTTAGGAGGGCCCTGTCTGGGGAGAAAGTTGGGTTTGGGTGTGTCAGTCAGGTGAAACCCAGAGAAGGAAGCACAACAACACATAGGAAGTCACAGAAGCAGTATTTGCTTACTTATAGAACCTGGGAAGATGGGAGCAGCAACTTGGCAGGGCCAGCTGGAAGGGAGTGGCAATCCAGGATACCTGTGCTTGACCAGTGGGTGGGAAGCAAGAGAGAGAGAGACAGACAGAGAGAGAGAGAGAGAGAGAGAGACAGTGAGAGAGAGTGAGAGAGACAGAACTCTGAAAGTGGGAGACTTTGTTGGGATTCAAGGTGTTACCCAAGCAGGTTTTCTGCTGGAGGTCTAATTGATGGGGATAATCAAGAAGGCACAAGGTCCAGGAAGGA
>NW_006989144.1:0-467 GCF_000164805.1 Carlito syrichta
AAACATTAATAATAAATTAGCATTCCATACAGTGTTCTCAAGGATAATAATTAAAATAACAAGTAAATATCATACAATAAAAACAAATACATAAAACAGAGACTCTGAGAAGAAATCGTTTTGATATAAAGTCTGAATGTTTCAATAGGGCCTGTAGTAAAGTTAAAGAAAGGACTGCTTCAAATTTCTTGTTCAGAGTTTACCCTCCAAAGGTTTATCAAAACTGAGGTTTTCAATGCAGTCAATGAAAAATTACTTTTTTTTTAGTTGAAAAATTACAATTTAGCCGGGCTCGGTGGCTCGGCCTGTAATCCTGCACTTTGGGAGGCTGAGGTGAGTGAATTGCCTAAGCCCACGGATTCAAGACCCACCTGGGCAACTTGGCGAGTCCTCATCTCTATAATAAATCCAAAAATTAGCCAGGCGTGGTAGCGCCCGCCTGTAGTTCCAGCTACTTGGAAGGCTGA
>NW_006989145.1:0-567 GCF_000164805.1 Carlito syrichta
CATCATCAAGAATATATTCTAACGTTCCTTATGCTAGACTAGGTTGATGCTTTCATCAAACTCATACATTTGTTACCACCCCTGGGAAATCTGCCACATTTGCCCCCAAAATCTGTTGTCTCCCTACTCTTCTGAATGCTGTATGCTTTCTCTTCTTTGCCAATCTTTTGGTACTTCTTATATAAACATTTGTTGAAAATGATTTTAAAGTATCCCAACTAAGTTAAATGAATACATGGATTGGTTTTTTGTTCTTGTCTGAAGCTTTAATAATTTCTCTATAATCAAAAAGTAAAGATGATTGATTGAGCAATCATTGCTCATACTTAGAATGTCAGTTAACTCCATAATGTTAGCTAGGTAAATTGCCCAGGAAAAGATGAACATCCATATGTCCTTTTATAACTTTTAAAAATAGTGTATTCTTAATTTCTTACAAGGGTCTCTTTAAAAAAAATGAAGGGATGGGTTTTATAATTGTAAAATTTAAGATTGAGTATGCAGGCCCACAGTGTGAATACACATGATGGTCAGTTAAATTTTATTAATATCCTTAATTATTAAATA
>NW_006989146.1:0-460 GCF_000164805.1 Carlito syrichta
TAATAGGAGCCCTGATCCTGGCATGGGAACCCTACCCTCATGATCTTATCTAAACCTAATTACTGCTCAAGGGTCCCACCTCCAATACTATCACACTGGGAGCTAGAGTTTCAACATAAACATTTAGGAAGGACACATAAGTCCATAACAAGTGGTATGCATCAAAATTAGTTGTGAAGATTCTAATATTGTTAAAGTGTCTGGATCATACTTCAGAACTATTGACTTCTGAGTATTAAGCTGAAGCATTTGTCATTTGCATTAAATACAATCAATATGAGGAAGAAGTTCTTTGTGTGTGTGTGTATGTATGTATGCACATATATACTTATACACATTTACATAAAGCATAACATATTAGGTATAAAATAAGTCTTCTAAACTGTCTTCTGTTCTGTGTTATTTCATGAGATGATCAATCAGACATGCTACAAGAGGAGACAGAGGAGAGGCTTAGGGA
>NW_006989147.1:0-456 GCF_000164805.1 Carlito syrichta
AAGTCTCTACCTCCAACCCAAGCAAAATCCAGAAAACTTTGGGTGAAAGCAGGCCTGGGTGGTAGGATTGCTTCTGGCCCAGAGTTCAAGACCAGGAAGCTGACCTTCTGGCAAGAAAGACTGGTTTCACATCCCTCACCTGGGGAAATTTCATCCCCCCAGTCCCATTTTCTCTGGCTCTTAAGTCAGTCGCACTGTAAACACATCATGTGCAGTTGAGAATCTGTGCATGATCTTGATGTTTTGGAGACAGGATCTGGCTCTTTGGCCTAGGCTGGGGCACAGGGCCACAACCGTAGTTCACTGGGAGCTTCAAAATTGAGGGTTCTGATGATCCTCCCACCACAGACTCTGGAGTGGCCAGGATGATGGGCACCTCGACCCCAGCCACCCTGTTTGGATGGGTGCATATATGGGGTCTCCCTGTGTGGCCTGGGCTGGCCTTGGGCTCTTGCT
>NW_006989148.1:0-791 GCF_000164805.1 Carlito syrichta
AAAAAAAAGAAAGATCATTTCGTCTAAATCAACTAGAACTGGCACAGATGTTATAATTAGCACACAACAATATTCAAACAGTTATTATAGATATATTCTATATATTCAGAGAGAAACATAATTTTTAGGGATAAGGAAGACAAAATCCAAGTTTTCACTAAACCTGCTACCTCTGGCTGAAGAATCACACTCACTCTTCTGATTCATTTTTGTCTTTGGTCTTTCCGATTTTCCTCAACCAGTTGCCAGCTCTGCGTCTCATCCAGTCCGCGCGCTTTACAATCTTCTGGATCTTGTTGAAACCCTGGAATGAGGTACTTTTGGCCTTGAGGATGATCTGGGCAGTAGTTTCTTGAAATGTAAAAATAATTGTGAAGTGGCAATTGTGAAATGTCCAGTGGCATACAAACCATGCTTCACTCATGGAGCATTTGGTATTCTGTAGAAGTGCCTCAGAGAACACAAGCAGGAGAGGGAGGGTCCCAGTGGCTGAAACTCTGTTAGGTCTCCTCCTCAAATCTCCACTTGCACCATTATGAAGTCGGAGTTCTGTTTTATCATTTTATATTTTCTTCCTAAATTTTATTTTTTAAAAATATGTCCAGCAACCAAGTAATATTAAGAAGATCTGACTGAGTTACCCCAGCCTGTTTGCAGATAAACAAAGAAATTAAATTATTTTGTCAAAGTCATTAATTGAGTCAATAGAAAAGCATTAACAAGATCCAAAGTTGCCAAACTCCTCATTCAGCTCATGTTACCCAGTCAGATTGCTTCAGAAGTGTCATTTG
>NW_006989149.1:0-590 GCF_000164805.1 Carlito syrichta
CCATAAAGTAAAACATTGATAAATTGAACTTAGTAACTTTTAAAAGAATGAGTAGACAAGCTACACTTGGAAAAATATTTGAAAGACATGTATTTGAAAAAGATATGTCTAAATTATGCAAAATGCTGTTAAAACATTTCAATAAGGATTGGTCAGGAAGATGATGACCAAGCCAATTGGACTATGCAAGTCCCAGTGTGAGTGAGGGGGTGCATGGAAAATTTTGTGTGCATGTTGGTGAGCAAGTGAGCATGTGAGTGGCTGACTGAGTATGGGTTAGGGAGATAACTGCCAGGGCTCTCCTGGTGTAGTTGCTAGTACCACAGCTGCTAGATTTGGACCCTAGCAATTCCTGGGATGCAGAAGCTGAGTGCCATTTTCTCTTTCTTTCTTTCTTTCTTTCTTTCTTTCTTTCTTATCATGAAAACTTCCCTGGGAAGAAAATGCTGGGTTGGACTGTCTAAGTGCGGGCTTGTGAGCAAATGGCCATGCCCCTGGTGCAACAGCTGGTGCTTCAGCTTCTCTGCTGTGTTCCAGGTTCTTCCCAGGTCACAGAAGCTGAGCGCCATTATTTTTTTTAAACAGACAAA
>NW_006989150.1:0-482 GCF_000164805.1 Carlito syrichta
AAAAAAAAAAAAAGCTATAATTAAGATTCATTATCAGAATAACATGCTCTGGAAAGAAAGCTAAGTGTGTGGCTGCACAATTTTTTAAAGGTTTTTTTTTCTTAATACCTTGAGAGGACCAAAAGGTCAAATTATTACTCACTCTAACATGTCTGAAGAAATTAGGCATTTACCTCCTGAATCCTTTCTGCCATCTCAGCAGAGACCAAAATGAAACTGGGGTTATACAGGAAAGATCTGCAGAGATCCTCTTTTCTCTAATGGACTAAATTTCTGTGACATATATGAGAGATTCAGAAGGGCCTTGTTTTATTATACAAGCAGAAACATTTCAGCTTGGATTGAAAGAGACAAATAGATGACCAATTGTATAAACAGCAGTCTGATAAAACCAATCAGCGACAAATGTTTCATAAAGGAAGGATATTCAGAGTATGAATTTGAAAGTCCCAGATGATTATTCCCAGACAGTAAAACTTAAT
>NW_006989151.1:0-437 GCF_000164805.1 Carlito syrichta
AATACATACGCACTACATTACTAGGTCAATAGTAATGTAGTGTCTATAAAGTCTATAAAGAACTGACAAACTGTTTTCAAGAATATGTACAATTTCATGTTCTCACTATGTATAAGAGTTCTGGTTGCTCTATATATTTCCTAATATTTGTGTTATGAGCATTTTTTATTTTTATAATTTTAAACAATACATAGTAGTAAAACATTAGTATTTGAATTTGCATTTACTTAATTACTTTATATTTGTTGGTCGTTCATTTATATATATTTTAGGTGCCCATTCAAGACTTTGAACCATTTTTTATTTATGTATGTATGCATATGCTTTTTATTGTCAATTCAGAGCTCATTGTGTATGCTGCTACCAGATAGTTATAAAATATGTGATTTCCAAATATTGTATCCCATTTCTGTCTTGTCTCAATTTTCTTAAGTGTG
>NW_006989152.1:0-551 GCF_000164805.1 Carlito syrichta
CTGATTTAACTAACTAGCCAGCTGGCTAGCCAGTTGAATTATCTAGGTTACTACCTTGCTAACCAGCAGGCTAGCCAACTGATTTACTAGTGGACTTAACAAGCTAGCCAGCTGGCTAGCCAGCTGACTCAACTAGCTGGCTTAACTAGTTAGCTAGCTTGCAAGCCAGCTGACTTAACTTGCTCTCTACCTAGCTAGCCTAGCTAGCTGACTTAATGAGCGAACCAGCTTGCTAGCCTACTGAATTAACTAGCTCGCTACCTGTCTAACCAGTAAGCTAGTCAGCTGACTTAACTATCTGACTTAACTACCTTACCTGCTTGCTAGCCAGCTGAATTAACTAGCTTGTTACATAACTAGTGAGCTGGCTGGGCAGCTGAATTAACTAGGTGACGTCACTAGCTAGCCAGCTGGCTAGACAGCTGCCTTAACTAGCTAACCAGATGGCTAAACAGCTGACTTAAATAGCTGAATTAACCAGCAAGCCAGCTCGCTAGTCAGCTGACTCAACCTGCTGACTTAACAAGTTAGGCAACTGGATAGCCTGCAGA
>NW_006989153.1:0-461 GCF_000164805.1 Carlito syrichta
AGTCAGCTGGCAAGTGAGCTGACAGGTCAGAAGAATTAACAAGTCAGCCGGTGAGTGAGCTGACCAGTGAGCTGACTTAAATAATTGGCTGATGAGTGAGCCGACAGGTGAACTGCTTTAAGTAGTTGGCTGTCAAACAAGCCAACAGTTCAGCTGAATTAACTAGTCGGCTGGCAACAAAGGCGACTAGTCAGCTGTCCTGCTGGCTTGTGAGTGAGCTGAGAAGTTAGTTGACCAGTTGGATGGCGAGTGATCCAACTAATTTTGCACCGTTTGGCAGGCGAGGGAGCCGACAAGTTAGCTGACCTGATGGAAAGCGAGCAAGCCCACTAATTAGCTGACCAGTTAGCTGAGTGCTAGCCAACTAGATAGCTAAGAAACTAGCTGATTTGCTAGCCGACTTAACTAAGTAACTGACTAGCTAGCTGGCTATCTAGCTGACATAACTAGCTTGAAAACAA
>NW_006989154.1:0-765 GCF_000164805.1 Carlito syrichta
CTGGAGTGCAGTGGCTGCTCCCGGCCACCGCAGCGTCGACCTGCTGGGCTCCGGCGATCATTCCACCTCAGCCTTCCAAGGCTGGAACCACAGGTGCACGCTACCACGCCTGGCTGATTTTTTGATTTATTGTAGAGATAAGGTCTTGCTGCCCAGGCGGGTCTCGAACCCGCGGGCTCAGGCAAGTGTTTCTACAAGAAACACTTTCGCAAGTGTTTCTACAAGAAACACTTTCACAAGTGTTTCTTGTAGAGTTGGTCTAGAGGCAGTGTAAGATCTTACGGATTGAATATCTGGGAAAGATTTTACTTCCCTCTCACTGATAAAGCTTAGCTTAGCTGGGTAGGTTATTCTTGGTTGAAATTGTTTATTTTTGAGATCTTTGAAGATTGGGTTCCACACTCTCCTAGCCTGAAGTGTTTCTGTAGATCAATCTACTGCTAATCTAATTGGTCTTCCCTGGTAGGTAGTCTGACGTTTTTCTCTTGCTGCCTTTAGGATTTTTTTCTTTTATACCTACTTTGTTAATGTGAATTATTATGTGTCTGGGAGTTGATCTTCTCATTTGCTGTCTTGCAGGGATTCTATGGATCTTTGTGTTTGAATCTTCACATTACTGATGAGATGAGGGAAGTTTTCTTCAATGATTTCATGTAATGTTTGTTCCAGGATGGTCTCTGTTTCTCTTTCTGCTTCAGGAAGTCCAACTACTCTTAGGTTAGGTCTCTTCAAATAATTAATCATCTCTTGAAGGTTTTGTTCTGT
>NW_006989155.1:0-3127 GCF_000164805.1 Carlito syrichta
CCTAACTAGTTAAGTCAAGGAGTTAAGACTGATAGGTAATAGTTAAGTTAGTTAGCTAAGACAGCTAGCTAACTAGTTAGCTAACTAGTTAATTCAGCTAATTACTTCAGCTAGCTAACTAGTTGAGCCAGCTGGTTAAGGCAGCTCACTAGCTCATTGGCTATTGAATAAACCAGCTGGTTAACATAGTTCGGAAGTTCCTTGGTTAACAACTTAAGCCAACTGGTTAAGACAGCTCGCTAGCTCTTTGGCTAATGACTTAAACCAACTGGTTAAGTCAGTTTGTTTGCTCCTTTGCTAATGACCTAAGTCAGTTGCTTAACTCAGCTTGCTAGGTTGTTGGCTAACTAGTTAAGCCAGCTTGTTAAGTCAGTTTGTTAAGTCAGCTGTCTAGCCAGCTGGCTAGCTGATTAAGTCAGCTAGTTAAGTCAGCTGGCTAGTCAGCTGGCTAGCTAGGTAGCTAGTTAAGTCAGCTGTCTACCCAGCAGGCTATTTAGTTAATTCAGCTAGTTAAGACAGTTAGCTAGCAAACTGGCTAGCTGAGTACCTGGCTAATTAAGTCAGCTGACAAACCACCTGACTGGCTAGTGATGTCAACTAGTTAAGGCAGCTGACTAGCCAGCTGGCTAACTAGTTGTCAGCTAGTTGAGTCAGATGTATAGCCAACTGGCTAACTGATTAACTCAGCTTGCTAGCCAGTTGACTAGCTGGTTAAGTCAGCTAGTTAAGTCAGCTGGCTAACCAACTGGCTAGGTAGGTGTCTAGCTAGTTAAGATAGCTGGATATCCACCTGGCTAGCTACTGATGTCAGCTAGTAAAGTCAGCTGCCTAGCCAGCTGGATAGCTAGTTAAGTCAGCTAGTTGAGTCAGCTGGCTAGCCAGCTAGCTAGCTGATTGAGTCTGCTAGTTAAATCAAGTGGACAGTCAAACAGCTGGCTAGGTAGCTAAATAACAATGTCAGCTGGCTAGCCAGCTGGTTAGCTGGTTATGCCAGCTAATTAAGTCATCTGGCTACCCAGCCTGCTAGCTTGCTAGCTTGTAGTTAAGTCAGCTGGCTAGAGAGTTGGCTAGCTAGTTAGTAACCTAGTAAAGTCAGCTGGATAGCCAACTAGCTAGCTATGTATCAATCAAGTTAGTTCAGCTGGCTAGCAAGCAGTCCTGCTATTTAAGTCAGCTAGTTGTCAGCTGGCTAGCCAGCTGACTTGCTTGGTAGTGAGCTAGTTAAGTCAGTTGGGTAGCCAGCTGACTAGCTAATTAATCAGCTAGTTAATCAACTGGTACACAGCTGGCTAGATAGGTAAAGGGCTAGTTAAATCAGCTGGCTAGCCAGCTGGAAGTTAAATAATTGAGTCAGCTGGCTAGCCAGCTGGATAATTGGTTAAGTCAATGAGTTAAGTCAGCTGGCTAGCCAGCTGGTTAGCTAGATAACAAGCTCGTTTATTCAGCTGTCTACTCAGCTAGCAAGCTACTTAAGTCTGCTAGTTAATTCAGCTGGCTACTCAGCTGTCTAGTTAGGTAGCTAGCAAGTTAAGTCAGCTGGCTAGCCAGCTGGCTAGCTGGTTAAATCGGCTAGTTATGTCAGCTGGTTAGCTAGTGAACTAGATAGTAAAGTCAGCTAGTTAAGTCAGCTGGCTAGCTAGATAGCTAGCTAGGTAGCTATCTTGTTAAGCCAGCTAGTTAATTCACCTGGCTAGCCTGGTAGCTAGCTAGTTAAGTCAGCTAGTTGTGTCAGCTGGCTATCCAGCTGGCTAGCTGGTTAAATCTGCTAGTTAAATCAAGTTACTAGCCAACTGGCTGGCTACGTAGCTAACTGGAAATGTCAACTGTCTAGTAGCTGGTTAGCTGGTTAAGTCAGCTAGCTAAGTCATCTGGGTACCCAGTCTGCTAGCTAGGTAGCTTGGTAGTTAAGTCAGCTGGCTAGAGAGCTGGCTAGCAAGGTAAGTAACCTAGTTAAGTCAGCTGGCTAGCCAGCTGGCTAGAATTGTATCAAGCAAGTTAATTCAGCTGGCTAGCCAGCTGGCTAGCAATGTATCAAGCAAGTTAATTCAGCTGGCTAGCAAGATGGCCTATTATTTAAGTAAGCTAGCTAAGTCAGCTGGCTAGCCAGCTGGCTACCTAGGTAGCGAGTTAGTTAAGTCAGTTGGGTAGCCACCTGTCTGGCTAATAAAGTCAGCTAGTTAAGTCAGATAGCTAGCCAGCTGGCTAGATAACTAAAGGGCTAGTTAAATCAGCTGGCTAGCCAGCTGTAAGTTAGAGGGTTGAGTCGGCTGGCTAGCCAGATGGTTAGCTCTTTAAGTCAACAAGTTAAGTCAGCTGGCTAGCCAGCTGGCTATCTAGGTACCAAGCTAGTTAAGTCAGCTGGCTACCCATCTTGCAAGCTATTTAAGTCAGCTTGTTAATTCAACTGGCTCTCTAGCTACCTAGTTAAGTATCTAGCAAGTTAAGTCAGCTAACTAGCCAGCTGGGTAGCGAGGTTGCAAGCTAGTTAAGTCAGTTGGCTAGGAAATTGACTAGCTGGTTAAGCCAGCTAGTTAATTCAGCTGGCTAGCCTGATGGCTAGCTTGGCATCTAGCTAGTTAAGTCAGCTGGGTAGTCAGCATGCTGGCTACTTATGCCAGCTGGTTGTCAGCTGGTTAGCCAGCTTTCTAGCTAATTCATTTTGTTAGTTAAGTCAACTGGCTAGCTATCTGACTAGCTAGGTGGTAAGCTAGTTATTTCAACAGGTTAACAAGCAGGCCAGCTAATTAATCAGCTAGTTTAGTCAGCAGGGTAGCTAGTTGCCTAGCTAGGTAGCGTGCTATTTATTTCAGGTGGCTAGCCAACTGGTTAGCTAATTAAGTCAGCTAATTAAGTCAGCAGTCTATTCAGGTGGCTAGCTAGGGAGCAAGCTAGTTAAGTCAGCTGGCTAGCAAACTGACTAACTACTTAAGACAGCTAGTGGAGTCAGCTGGCTAGCCAGCGGGCTAGTGGGTTAAGTCAGCTAGTTAAGTTAGCTGAATAGCCAGCTGGCTAGTTAGGTAGCTAGCAAGGTAAGATAGCTGTCTACCCAACTGGCTAGCTGGTTAATTTTGCTAGTTAAGTCACCTATAGCCACCTGGATAGCTAGATATCTACCTAGTCAAATCAG
>NW_006989156.1:0-492 GCF_000164805.1 Carlito syrichta
ATCATCATCGTCTTGATCATCACCTCTGTCTGTTCATCCATCATTCTATCTTCTATCTATGTATCTAAGTATTTATGTATCTATTTGTCTATCTTCTATCTACCTACCTACCTACCTACCTACCTACCTACCTACCTATAGATATTGTGCTTGCATTAACTTGTCCTTTAGTGAGTATTGTCATTCCCAAGAACCTCTTAGCAGTATGAATCCCATTGGTTCTCCAGATTTGCCTTCTATTATGCAGATTTCTTTCCATTTTCCTTCAGGAGCAACCTTCCTGTAAATATAATTTTGTTCTTATTTACTGGTTTGCATTTGTTTTATGGTGTCTTGCAAGGTAACATTTCTCTGCAATGTGATTTTTAGCTTCTTGAGAGTAGTGAAAAATGTGACAATCACCCTTGACAGTGGCGCTATTGGTCTGATCAAAATATTAGGCAATTATAGTGGTCATTGTATTATGAGTGTTGAGTTGACTAAGTCAAATGA
>NW_006989157.1:0-431 GCF_000164805.1 Carlito syrichta
GCCAGCCGGGAAGCCAGCTGAATTGACTAGTTGACTTAACCTGCTAGCCAACTGACAAACCAGCTGACTCAAATAACTAACTTAACTCGTTACCTAGCTGGCCAGTCAGCTGAATTAACTAGCTCCCTATGTAACTAGCTAGCTGGCTAGCCAGCTGACTTAGCTAGCTGACTTAATTACATAGCAAGCTGGATAACCAACTGAAATAAGTAGATTGCTACTTATCTAACCACCTGGCTAGCCAGCTGTCTTAACTAGCTGACATAAATGGATGGCCTGCTTGCAAGTCAGCTGAATTAAATTGCTTGCTATATAGTTATCCTGCTGACTAGACAACTGATTAAACTATGTGACTTAACTAGCTTGCCAGCTCTCAAGACAGATGAGTTAATTAGCAAGCTACCTGGCTAGCCAGCTGGATAGCCAACTGA
>NW_006989158.1:0-427 GCF_000164805.1 Carlito syrichta
AACCAAGGTTTTCTGGGTTTTGCTTGGGGTCGAAGTGGGTCTTGCTATAGTGTCCACCCTCTTCTCGAGCTTCTGGGATATGGCCATTTTCTCGTCTCAGCCTCACCTAGTGCAGAGGAGACAGGTGTGAATAGCCCTGCCGTCCTTGCCTCTTGGAATGTTTGAGAGTCACGACCTCCCTATCCCTGATGCAATCCCTGAGAGGAGTGAGTGGGTCCACCCTGGGGAACGAGGAGGGCAGAGATCTGTGCACCCCAGCAGACACATGCCCCTGCACCAAGTGCTACCCCCAGATGTGGTCTCAGCAGGAGATTCCATCCACACTCTCCAGCATCCCAGGTTATCAAAAGGGAGCTGGGCCTTGCTATGGGGCCCCGAGAGGGCTGTGGAGGCTGGGCTCGGGTGCTCACGTCTGTCATTCTGGCAC
>NW_006989159.1:0-4160 GCF_000164805.1 Carlito syrichta
TAAAACTGAAACATTGAAAGATAGTTTTGATCATCAAACAACCACATATACTGGTGGAAAATGTTCAAGGCCTCTGAGAAGTGAAAATAAAGACTGCAAAGTAAACCAGAGTTATCAGACTTCTCTAAGTGACCCTACCTTTCTTTGTTCCTTGCTACCTGAATTTATACTTTGCCAGAATAACAGGGGTTTTCTCCTTGTATTGACTTTAGTTTTGTCATTCCTATGTTGAGGAAATTGAATTAAATATTCTTGAAAGTTTATTCCCATACATATATTCTGCTTCTGAGATTTAAACTGAAATAATGTATACTTTTTTCTCCCTTCCTTTCTTTTCCTCCCCTGCCTCTTCCCTCCCTCCGTTTTTTTCCTACCATTTTTCTTTCTATATTTATTTTTTTATCAATCTTTGACATATAGAATAAATTCTAAAAAACCTTAATAAGAAAAAAACAATAAAACCTTGAAGTGTGTAGCTTCTAAAACAAGCTGGCACTTTACAAAGAAAATAAACAATTCTCGCTTAAGCAAAACAGCAAAATTACAGATTGCAGCTATCATCAAAAATTTGGTGCCCCAGATGGAGGGCTGTCCCACCCCAAATTAAAAATTGGACAGCTTCCCACAGATGACTGAGACATAAATAGCTCGCTCCATTCTCCTTTCACCACAGCCATGCCATATTGCTCTCTTATAAAACAAGTAAAACTGGTCCATGTTAGCATCAGGGCAAAAGAGACTTGTTTTTTAATTTTTTTTAGCTGTGTGTCTGTGTCTGTGTGTAGTGGTAGTCTCACTCTGTTGCCCAGGCTGGAGTGTAGTGGCATGATCACAACTCACAACAGCTTCAACATCCTGGGTACAGGCAAGTCTTCTGCTTCAGCCTCCTAAGTAGCTGGAACTATGCAGGGACTTGCCAGCACATCCAGCTAATGTTTTGATTGTTTGTAGAGTCACAGTTTCATCATGTTGCTCAGAATGTTCTCAATCTCCTGGTCTCAAGTGATCCTCCTGCCACAGCATCCTGAAGTATTAGGATTACAGGCATAAGTCACTATGCCCAGCCTTGTTTTACAGATAGTTTTAATAGAATTTTGAAGTGGTAAAATTAATACATGCTATTGTAGAATGTTTCATATAAAAGAAATAAGAAAATGGGAAGAATCTGCAGCTCTACTGTCCACCTATAACTGCAGTTAACATACTGGCATATGTACTTCCATTCTTATTTTCATATATAGATAAGAAAAACAATTTTAACCTGTATGCAACATTTCGTGAGCCTCCTCATATTAATGTTATCATAAAAATTATTTTTTATTTTTCTTTCAAAAACCACATTATCGAGGCATGACTGATATACAAAAGGCTACAGATATGTAATGTATGTATTTGATGAATTTGGAGATAAATACATTCCTTGAAACTATCACCACAAAAAAATGCCATACACATATCCATTACCTCCAAAAACTTTCTCCTGCCTTCCTATTATACTATTTTTTGTAGTAAAAATACTTAACATAGGAACTAACTTTTTAGTGAGTTTTTAATACCGCTAATGCTTGAACAATATATATGTGAATGATATGTGTTTAATTTTCAATCCTCCAAAACTTAATAGTCTACTGTTGAACAGTAGCCTTATTGATAACAAATGCCATTGACTGAACACATATTTTCTATGTTATATGTATTAAATACTTGGCTCCTACAATAAAGGTAGAAAAAATGCTTATTTTTTAAGAAAATTGTAAAGCAAAGGAAATATATTCACTACACATTCAATGGAAGTGGATTATCATAAAGATCTTCCTCTTCATTGTCTGCACCTCATGTAGGCTGAGAAGAGGAGGAAAAGAAGTTGGTTTTCCTGTCTCAGGGTGGCAGAGATGGAAGAGTTGGAGGAGATGTAAGGGGAGGTAGTAGAAGCAAGAAAGGCAGGCACACTCAGTGTAATTGTATAGAAATATATTATCATTTCTTTCTGATACTTTTTCATTTCTCTAAAAAAATGTTTCTATGTGATACTAATTATTCTTCTACCATTCCCTTTAGCTTCAAAGCCGACTTCATGGAAGAGCCCTTCTTGTCAAAGAAGTCAAAAGCTGTCTTGAATAATAGAAGCCCTTCTGCCAGATTTCCTAATGTCGTTTTGTTTTCTGGCCCTGTTTCTACAGTATCTTCTTCCTCATTGTCTGGCATTGGTTTGGAAGCATTCATCTTCATTAACCCATCTTCTGTTAATTACTCTGGTGGAGTGTCTACTGACTGTAATTTTTCTAGTATTCATGTCTTGAAGTCCTTCTGTCCCCATTTTTTTCTGCCATATACACAATCTCTTTTATGATTTCCTTGACTAGCTCTGCTGTAAATCCTGTGAAGTAATGCATAACATCTGGATAGAGTTTTTCTTTAGCAGCAATTTATTATTTGGGGCTTTATGGCTTTCACAGATTTTTCTGTAACAGGGATGGCATCTTCAATAACGTAATCCTTCCAGACTTTCATGATGTTCTCTCTATTGGGGTTCTCCTCCACAATATTGAAAATCCTTTCCCTTCAGTACCTGTGTAATGAGCCCTAGGACCATTGATTTACAGGCTGAAATAGAGACATTGTGTTTGGGGGCAAGTAGAACACTGATGCTTTCAGTATTGAAGTCATGAGGTTCTGGATGGTCAGGGACATTGTTCCATAGGAAAAGAACGTTAACATGTACTGCCTTCCTGGCAAGGTATTTCTGACTTCAGAGACAGAAGTATCAATGAAGCCAATCCAGAAAAAGATTTTCATGGTCTAGGCCTTCTTGTTGTACATCCAAGATTGACAGCTGGTGTTTCTCTTTACCCATCAAAACTCCAGGGTTAGCAGCTTCATAAATTAGGGCAGTCATGGTCATAAACCTGACTGCATTTACACCTAACAGCAGAGTTGGCCTAGCCCTTCCTGCCTTAAATCCCGGTGCTTGCTTTTCCTACTTACTAATAAATGTGTGTGTCTTCCCCCCTGTTCCCAGAATAGTACACTGACATCTACATAAAAACCTGTTCAAGTAGATGTTCTTTCTCCTCAGTGGTTTCCTAATGGACTCTGGGAACTTGTCTACTGCCTGTTGGCGAGCAGAACCTGCTTATCATGTTATTTTGACATATTTTACTCCAAATCTGTTTCTAAAATTATCAAACAAACGTTTGTTGACATTAAATTCTTTTTTTTTTGAGTTGGAGTCTCACTCTGTTGCCCAGACTGGAGTGCAGTGGCCGCTCCCGGCCACCGCAGCCTCGACCTGCTGGGCTCCGGCGATCCTTCCACCTCAGCCTTCCGAGTAGGCGGAATTACAGGCATGTGCTACCACCCCCGGCTGATTTTTTTGATTTACTGTAGAGATGAGGTCTTGCTGCCCAGGCGGGTCTCGAACCCGCGGGCTCAGGCAATCCACTCACCTCAGCCTCCCAAAGGCACGGGATTACAGGCTGAGCCTCCGAGCCCAGCTAAATTCGTTTTTTAAAATTTGGATTCTTACTCTGTCACACAGACTGGAATGCAGTGGCACACTCATGGTCACTACAGCCAGGACCAACTGGGTTCCGGCAATCCTTCCACCTCAACCTTCCAAGTAGCTAGGACTGCAGGTGTGTGTCACCACACCTAACTATTTTAAAACGTTTACTGTAGGGATGAGGTTTAGCCAAGTTGCCCAGGCTGGTCTTGAACCCATGGGCTCAGGCAATCCTCTCATCTCGGCCTCCCAAAATGCTGGGTTATAGATTTAAGCCACCTTGCCTGGCTGGCATTAAATTGCTTATCTTGAAATCCTTCACCTTCCTTTTGCTCTAAGTTGTCATACCATGTCTTCATTATTCCTCAAATTACGAGAGTCTACAGGTATGCCTTTCTTGTAGCAATACCACACCCACATAAAATCTTCATTTTCAATGCAAGATAAAAAGTAGCTCATGGTCATGGGCAGTGGCTCAAACCTGTAATCCCAGCACATTGGGAGGCCAAGGTGAGGGAATTGCCTGAGTCCACAGGTTCAAGAACAGCCTGGGAAACTCAGTGAGAGCTCATCTCTACAATAAATTAAAAAATTACCTGGGTATGGTGGTGCATGCCTGTAGTTCCAGCTACTTGGAAAGCCGAGGGGGAAGGATCAC
>NW_006989160.1:0-12214 GCF_000164805.1 Carlito syrichta
ATGCTGACCCCCAGATGCCATCCCAGTTCCACTTACACCTTGATTCCAGTCCTGAGACCATGAGCAGAGGACCCTGCTAACAGGCATCCAGAATTTTGACCCACAGAAGCTGTAAGGGCACAAATGTGAGCTTATTATTATTATTATTTTGAGTTGCAGTCTCACTCCGTCACTCAGGCTGGAGTGCAGTGGCATGCTCACAACCACCCCAGCATCAACCTGCCAGGCTCCAGCGATCCTTCCGCCTCAGCTTTCCAATTAGCTGGAACTATAGGCACACACTATCATGTCTATCTATCTATCTATCTATCTATTTATTTTAGAGATGAGGTCTTGCCAAGTTGCCCAGGCTGTTCTCGAACCTGTGGGTTCAGGCAATCCCCTCACTTCGGCCTCCCAAAGTGCTGGGATTACAGGCCTGAGTCACCATGCCCAGCCAAATGTGCACTTTTTACAGTCACTGAGTGACAAAAGAGAATAAATGCCTGGTCCTGAATAGACTACACACTCCTTGAGGACAAGGATAGGGACTTTTGACATGTATTCCTAGTCCCTCAAGAGCCTGGCACACAACAGCAAAAACATTTGAGCAATATTTGCTGAGTGATCACATCAATTTGGATGAGAAAACTGTGGCCACAAAAAGGGACCGACCTTGCTAGAGAGCAGCAGGTCATGCCCGGAGCTGGTGCCAGAATCTCCATGTTTTTCCCTTTTGTGCCATTTTGTCTTGACCTGTTACCCGCTAGGATGGGCAAGTTCTCTGCACATTAGTGTCTTAGAGGTTTTTCCCCATGCTTTTCTGAAGTCTGTAAATCCCCAGGAGACAACCAGTCATTGAAGCCTCTGAATTACACATGTGGTCATTCACTCACGTGTGTCAGGTTGCACAGAGCTGGGTATCCACTTACATGAGCCATTTTCAACATGAACCATTCCCAGTTTGCCCCCCCAGGCAAGGTTCCACTCACTTCCCAGAGCTCCCAGACAACTCTGGGAGAGGCTTTTCCTGTCTGGGTGCTTGTCTATTCATGTGTTTGCTCATTCTTCAATCATTCATGACTAATAGCAACTGACATTTGTTGAACATTTATTACATGTCAGGCACCATTTGCATCATTGTACAGGCATTAACTCATTCTTAGAATAAGTCCATGGAATCTTGCCAGCAGGCTAGATAGGCATCTCTGAGGTGGCTAGAAAGATGGAATGAGTCAATTAAACTTCCTTCCTAATTGTGGGAGCTGATGGGAAATGATATGACGAGAGCTGGGGCAAGGGCAGCCACCGTGGGCCATGTATAGCAGAAATGGAAGCTGGTCAGCCAAGGTGGGAGGGGGCACCCAGAATGGCCAGGTATAGGAAAGCTGGATAGCTCTGGGTAAGTGACCTCAGGTTTCAAATCGATTTATATTTTTAAAACATAAATTAGATCATATAACTGTGTAAATTTCTTTGATAACCTCTTACCACAATATCCAAATATCTCATGAGCACCTAATATTCTATAATATTATCTCATGACCTTTTCTTCCTAATCCCGTTACTTTTTAGTCACACTGGTTTCCGAATGTGAAGGCACCCTTCCCACCACAGGGCCTTTGCACTTGCTATCTCATCTGCCTGGAAAACCCTTCTCTTAGCAATGACTCTTTCTAAGACTTCCTCTGACCATACTGCCTAAAGAAGGTCCCAACTTGGCAATGGAATTATTGATCCCAGTTCCTTCAAAGTACTTATTGCAACTATGATCATTCTATTTAATTGTTTATTCATGTTTATACCACTAGCCCCCTGTTCTCGGTCCTGCCTATACATTGCAAGCTTAAAACAAAACGATGGCAAGGGTGACCACAGAGATTCTTACTTACTTGGTCTGCAAGAGAGCCTAGACATGAACGTGTTATAAGAGCTTCCCAGGTGATTCAATCTGTCCCCAGCCAAGGCTGGAAAGCAGCTCATTAAATGACATTAGGGCAGGGCTCACGTCAGTACTGCTTGGAGATGCTTGACAGATGCTTGCTGAATCAATACACATAGAAGGGAAAGAAACAGCATCGTTTTCCAGCAGCAACTGCAGCTCCAGGTTGCACACTCCTTTTCCCTGAGGAAACCTGAATAGGGCACTACCTCTTAAGAACAGATCCTTTCCTCTGCCTTCAAACAAGCCCAACCTTATCAGTCATCACTATTCTAACCCCCGAACCATCTCTCCCTTCTCCATCCTCTACACAAGAAGCAATAGTGAGGAGAATGGTTCAGGATGGGTGAGGGAGGGACTGTCGGCCATACCTGTCCATGGAGAGCTGGGAGACCAGGGTGACGTCCGTGCCATCGGCTGTTGGCTCAAGCATGAAGTGTAGGAAGTGGAGGTGGGTACGGTGGACGGTGAAGTGCTCTTGTCGGAACTCGCAGCATAGGTCGTCCTCATCCAGCTCAGATAGCTGCTTCTGGAGCTTCAAGGTAGGAGAGTGGGTTTGAGGACCAGAAGACAAGGTCCAAGGGGCCCATGAGCCTGCCCCTTGTGCCCTGTGCTCCCCTGAGGTGATCATCTATTGGGACACTGTTCATGGGTCAAACACAGATGAAAAGATCATCATTTTTATTTCTCCCTGCAGTTTCATCTAATTTCAAAAAGATCATGATGAAATGATGTCTGCCTTCACCATCTGAGAAGTGAGTCCCCTCTTAGCCAAGAACAAAGTTGGTGCTTGCTGACAGATGTATAGCTAGCCAGAAACTCCTCAGAAACAAACCAGAGATGTTTTCCTAGACAATGCATCATAATTACTTCAAATAACACAGAAAGAACACCCGCAGAAGAGAACAGGCAAAATTAAAAAGGACTTCAGTGCCACCTGATGCTCATCTCTCCTTAGAGCTATTGAATTCACTCTTTGCTCCATTTATTAGAAAGAAAAATAAAACCAACGTATATACAAGACAGCTCTCTTCCTTTCATTTCACACAAGTTTAATCAGCGTCTCAGTACCCAGTATCCACATTTTTTTCTTCTATTTTTTCGAACTCTCTGAAAATCTTATTTCATTAATCTGGTCAAGAAGTCCTTTACCTAGCTCTATGCCTCTCCTTCCTTCCCCAACTTGGTTTTTTTTTTTTTTTGAGTCATGATCTCAATATGTTGCCTAGACTGGACTACAGTGGCACGGACCTGGTTCACTGCAACCTAGACCTCCTGGGCTCAGGTGATCCTTCCTCCTCAGCCTTCCAAGTAGCTGAGATTACAGGCATGTGTCACCACACCCAGCTAATTTTTTTATTTTTCCTTTTTTTTCTTTTTTTTTGTGGAGATGTGTTCTCTCAATGTTGCTTAGGCTTGTTTAGAACTCCTGAGCTCAAGCAAGCCTCTCTATTTGGCTTCCCAAAGTGCGAGGATTACAGGCATGAGTCACTGCACCTAGCCCTTTCCCCAACTCTTCAAAAGGGCAGGCTAACCTGCCAACAGGGAGCTAAAGAGTCAACATTTCAGATACGCAGATGCAGGCACACAGATCTGCAACTGTCCAACAGACATTGTCTCATGTAAACTCCACAATAACCCTACAAGGCAGGTATCATGATGCCTGTTTTACATATGAAAAACTGAAATTAAAAAGTAAAATAGGCTGGTTTGGTGGCTCAGCCGGTAATCCCAGCACTTTGGGAGGCTGAGGCAAGTGTATTGCCTGAGCCCACAGGTTCAAGACCAGCCCAGGCTACTTGGTGAGACCTCATCCCTACAATAAATCAAAAATTAGCCAGGCATGGTAGCATGTGCCTGTAGTTCCAGCTACTTGGAAGACTGAGGTGGAAGGATCATGGAGTCCAGCAGCTCGATGTTGTAGTGGCTGTGAGTGTGCCACTGCACTCCATCCTGGGCAACAGAGTGAGACCCCAACTCAAAAAAAAAGTGAATCCTTAGTGACAAAAAGTGGACCAAGGGATGTGCAATGTGAATAGAAGAGAGCTTTAGGGAGGATGAAAACAATCTCCATCATGACCAGAGCAATGGTCATATGGATGTGCACACTCAGGAAAATCCAACAATCGGTACCCTTAGAGTAGGAAGACTTGCTGTAGACAATTTGTATTTAAATAAGAATAAACTTTAAAAAAATAATAATTTGTCAAAGGTCACATGGCTGGTTCTGATACTGTCCCTTTGGCATCAGTCTTATCTATCACACAAAACCACATAGTAGAATGCAGATTAAAGTTTACAAGGCTAGAGTGATCAACCTAGTCCAGTGTTACAGAACATTTCTTTAAGAAGGAGGTATTTTTTAAAAAAAAACCCAAACCAACAGTGTAATTATCAACAAGAAAATATATTAACTTTTTTCTGTAGAGCCTTCTCTGTTAAGACCATTGCCTTGACAGATTATGCTATGGTAAAGCACTTTTCCCTGCTTGTCAAAAAGAAAAGAAAAACAAAGATGACCCTATGGCATTATTTCTCAAGATGTGTGCTATGGAAGATGACTGAATTAATTGCTCTAATTCTTCATCTCCAATCCCCAACCCCCATATCCTTACCTTTGGCTTTGGTGCCTAATAGAAAGGTAGAGTCTACTTGATCCCTTGAATCAGGCTGGATTAGTGAGGTGCTCTTGCTAACAGAATGCAGGTAAAGCACTGTTGTCCCAATCCTGAGGCTAGAGCTGAAGAGAAGAGTGTTTCTTGCACCTTCACTACTGCCATGAGAAAATACCTAGGCTAGCCCGCTGGACGAGGGGAGTCATCAGGGGCAGAGTTGGCCAAGCCATGCAGGCAAGCTCAGCCAAGATCAGCAGAGCTGCTTCAAGAAACTTTTCTTCTCATAGGCCACTGAGGCCTCACTGGCTTTGAACAATAGATACTGATGAAGTGTTAATGATATTTTGTGGGAGGCACTTGTTCATTATGGGGACCTGTCCCACATATTGATAGTTTGCCTGACCACTGAATACTCATAGCACTTTCCAGATGGCCCTGTGCAATTCCAAATGTAACCACATGTTCCCAAATGTTGCTTGGGGAACTGGTTGAGAACCCATGATCTATGAGACATTCTCAGCTATCTTTAAAATGTTTAACTTTTTAAAGGATGCAATCAGGAATATTCGTTAGCTTTCCAAGTCAATTCCATGTCCCTGTCTATCTGAAGCTTCCCATCATGCCAACAGTTTAACGAATATAAAACCAGGAGGCTGGATTTCTCATTCCATCTAAGATCCTCTGAACCCACTGACCTTTTCTGACCTGCAGAATGACACTCGGATTTCCTTGTTGAGAGCTGCAGACAAACGCTCTGACCCATCACCCCCACACACTGTGCTCCTAACAATGATCTCTCTGCTCCCCATCCTGCTTTTCCCTAGCACCTCCATGTCTTTCTTCCAGGATGCTGCTCCCTCTCTGCAATACCCTGCCTTCCCTCATCCCTCTCTTTTTCCACCTAAAACACCTTCTATTTATCTTTCAAGATTCAGCCTAGATGGTACCTTCTCTGTGAGACCTCTGTTGACCCAGCTAGGTAGAACTGGTCCATTTGTTCTCTGTGCTCCAAGGCCACTGGATTCATAACTCCATTAAAGCACTTGTCAACTTGAACTGAAATCACTGAAGGGCAACTTCCCTGACCAGACTGTGACACTTTACTGTTGCCTCCAGGACAGTGTCTGGCACATGACAAGTGCTCACTGTTCACATGTTGCATGCATGAAAAATATTTGCTATACACAAAAAGACCATAATCGCTGCAAAGTTAAGGCCTGTCCTTCCCATTTTCCTTTTGTGTCCTCTAACTATAGGCACAGGCGGTGATCAATAAGCCCATTCTTAAGCCCATTAATTGACCCAACATTTGCAGTTCAAGGGTCTGTGATGGCTAGAAAGGTTTTGGAAACCAAATAAGCACGATCAGGAGCCATGAAGGTACACATGATTTCCCTTCCTCCCCAGGGTCTCCATGAGGCATCTGTAGCCTCATCTGAGAGTTGAGAAGACAGTTTCAATGTCTCAAGGTCACTTAGGGAGGACAAACACAGGCCTGTGCTCCTATAGCACTACACTGTTTCTCAAGGAAAGATGTTTGCTTGACCTCAGGTGAAGACACAGACACAGGCCAGTGGCTGAGGTTACTGGTCCTATTCCTCTCCTGCCTGGCTGATTTTGGGTGAGTGACTTCATCTTCCTGAACTTGTGTCCTCCACTGTAAGATGGGGATGACAACCATAACTTCCCAGGGATTGCAGTGGATTATAGTGTTTGGAGCAAAGGAAACACAACAGATGGCGTGTATTATCATAATTAACTTAGCACAGTCAGGAAAGTGAGTCACCTGGGCCTCTGAAGACACCTCGGTGACACTTTCTGTCCTCACACCTCACCTGAAGGAGACTGTGTGGCATAGGCCTGGTGGGCAGGGAAGGTGGGGCTGGATGATATACCTTTTTCAAATTCTGAGCCAGGCAGCCCTTCCAGTCACAAGTATCAGAGTCCCCACATCCTTCTGCCTTAGCAGATCAAATGTGGAAACCATGATGTTGCCTCCCAGGAGGAAACCTAGCCAACCCTCTCCTCCTCACCTCCCTCACCCACACTGTAAAAGAGCGCAGGCAATTAGTCCCCACTGGAGAATAAACATCTGCCACATCCTTTGCAAGAGCAGGACTGGCATTGTTTGTTTCATTTTGTGCTTTTGATGTGTTGACAAGAGTACATGGCTTCCAGTTCAATACAGAAGAGAGTAGTGACATGTGTGTGGATGTGTGGCTGTGGGGGTACACATGCAGGTGAAGGAATGGGTCTTTTTTTGACGAGGCTTCACACCAGTAGTAGGTCCTCACCATGTGAGAAACAGCAGTATTGATTACAAGAAGATGAGACATTTGTCTATGAACAGAGGTTTTTCTTCCCCTTTCTGTACAGGCACATACCCTTGAATTGGAAGAAAAGACATTCCAAGGTAAATGGTGTCAGGTGTCATCTTCTAGGGTACACCCATTGGAGTAAGTTCCTAAGAGCAGGAGTTGTATCCCATTCATCTCTGAACCCCCTGAACCTGGAACCTCTTAGAGCGTCCTGTGAGCTCAGCAAACCTCTTTTGGATGTGCTCAGCCACTGTGTGTCAGGAGATGAGGCCATGGTCAATAGAAATGCTCCTACATTCTGCCCTAGTTGGGGGTCAACCAGCAGCCCTGGGTTCTGAACTGTATGGTACCAATAATGAGATTCAGTGGCATCCACATCCCAAGCTCACCAGTGGCTATCACAGTGCTTAAAGGGTAGGAACTAAGGTATACTGTTGTCCCCCAGCCACATGGGGTATAGAGAGCATGACAGGTATGCTGCCCAGCACACATGTCCACAGGACTCTGGACCAAACAATTGCCACCCTTGAACTTCAGTGTTACATTTCTCATCAACATGGTGGTTTGCACCTTTATCCAGTACATACAAACTAGGTACCTACTACATGAGTGGTGTAGTCCTAAGTGGTTTCAGGTGCATTGCTTCAGTGATCTAATCTTTTAGCACACATCTCTGTTTTACAAAGAAGGTGAGGCTCAGGTTTCAGGAATCTGCTTCAGTTAGTGGGAAGCAATCCAGGATGAGAATCTGGTCTTTGGACCTCAAATGGGACATTTTCCAACACAATTACTTCTCCCCAGGGGACAGACATGAGAGCCAAATGAGATGGTGGAAGACACAGTGTTCTGTG
Organism: Carlito syrichta; assembly: GCF_000164805.1. Classification (NCBI taxonomy): domain Eukaryota; kingdom Metazoa; phylum Chordata; class Mammalia; order Primates; family Tarsiidae; genus Carlito; species Carlito syrichta. The sequence continues at coordinate 7,706 of NW_006989160.1, forward strand.
AATAAAGCAGGTCATAAAAATGTATATGTGGCATGGTCCCAATGCAGCAAAAAGACAAACCAGAGGGGGAAAAAAAGATCCTGCTAGGAAATAGATAAAAAGGAACATATTACAATGTTAACAAAGATTTTCTCTGAGTGGTGAAATTTTACTGGCTTCTTTATACTTTTCTGTAGTTAACTAATTCCCTGCAATTTTCTCAAATGAGCTAACATGTAAAAGTTCTGTGTAAACTGTAAAGTTCTGCACAAACCTAAGCAATGTGATTGTGACTACATTATGTACCTTTTCAAATTCTAATCTACACTTGCTTATTGCTAACTGCACCACTGATGTTATCTCAAGGGTAAGACTCTAGCGTTGGTTTATCAACTGCCTCCTTCTCACCCAGGGTCTTGGCAACTTCTCTGGGGAGACACTGAGCTAGAGGGAATGCTTTCATCAGCCAGGTCTGAATGCTACTGCACCCCGTGCCCTGGTCACTGCCGCAGGGAATAGAGGGATTCTGACAAGCAAGTCACAGGAATACAAGACAGATTTCTCCTGAGATAAAATGCATTTGCTAAATTGCTTCTTTGGGCAGCCAGTTGAGGTGCAGGGTGATTTGGACTCCAGGGAAAATGGCCCTTTAAGTAGTTTGCATTAATTTCTCCTCATCCTACAGGATAGTGGCCTAGACTCACCTCTGAGCTGCTGGAAATGATGGCTGGTCATGCCTGAGGATTCAAAGGGAGTACAAGTGTGTCCCTGAGCTCTGGCCTAAGGGACTTGTGTTCACAATTACTGGGCAAAGTACAGAGGGAGATTATGGGGATAACTGGATACCAAGACCCCGATCTGACACTCATTTTCTATGTGACCTTTAGTAGGTCATCATAACTCTCAACAGTAAGACAAAGAGTTTAAGCTTCAAAAAATAACTCTCAAAGATTATGCACTCACTGGGCCAGGTGCCACTGGAAGAGATTTGCAGGCTTTCTCATTTCATACTCACACCAGCTCCAGGGATTAGGAACAGCATCCTGCCTACAGTCCTGTTCTGTCATCATCCAGAAGGGTCAGCCATTGCTCAAGAGTACACTGTGGACATCCAGAACAGCTGAGGGGTGTATTTCCTCTGAGTTCTTGCATGTCATCAGGTTGCTACGAGGCCTCATCATTCAGCTTTAGGCTTCTTTCTAGTTCTAAGGCTAGATGATTCTGTGACTGCAGAGTGCTCAATGCATGCATTTCCCATGGTGGCAGAGACGTCCTGTGCTCACCAATATTGACATTCTCTCCTCTTCCTGTTTTCTAGCCTCCTTGCAGTTAAGGGTGGCTGAATCCTGGCCAGCCCTGATCAACAGAATGGGCTCTAGCTAGTACGGATGGCATATTCAGGCCTCACTCAGACATAAGCTTTGCTCACTTTCTTTTCTTAGCTAACAGAGCAAGAGAATCCAGTAGAAGAGTCCGGGCTTCCGTGAAGGGCAGAGTCACAAGATAAAAGGAGGCTGGGTTCCTGAACCTGGAGAAAAGTCACCTGTGCATCAGGACTGCCTGTGAGTAATACGCTTCCAGCATGTTGATCCATATAATAGCTGCTAGTACTACCTTAACTAACAGACACATCTGAACTCTTCCAGCCCGCAAGTGAGGAAAACACAGTACAAGGAACCAAGTAAGGAGTCTCGAAGGCTACCCATTTCTTTCTTCTTGTGACATCCCTCCTTCTGCCGTCTTGGGGCAAGGGTGAACACACCAATGGGTAAATTAACACTCGAGCACACTGCTTTATAGTTCCAGCATACTTTCACTCTTTAGCAACCTTCATGTCTACTATTTCATTGTTTTCTTCCCTAATACCTATATGAGACAAGTTGGCTGTCCTTAGGGCCCTCAGTTGACAGATGAGAAAACTGGGGCACCAAGGATTTGCTCAGAGAAGCTGGGGCTCTAACTCTTGTCTCCTGAAACCCAACCTAGGGCTCTTCGCTGTGGTTTCCATGGAGCAGTGAAGTTGTATTATGCCATACAGACAGGTGGGATAAGCTCACTTGCTCACTGGTTGCCTGCTGTGTGTATTAAGTAACAAGTTCCAGGAACCCAAAGTATTTGTTACCAAGGAAGTTAAACGATGAGCCACTTTCATTGTTTTGCAGGAGATGGGGAGGAGGCTGCTTTCAGAACTGTTCGGTGAAGCTTCAGAGAGGGTCTGCCTAGCTTTGACCTAGACTTGGAGGAGATAAAGAGGAAAAAGGCCCCGTTTCCTTCCTCCCAGGTATAAGCATTAGTTCACATATTGCACACAATTAATAGGCTCTTATTCCAAGCACTGTTCTGGGAATAAGGAGCAAATCCCTGTCTTTGCACTTAAATTTCTCCTGTAGCCTAGAAAGAACAGGCAATGAAGCAAGTCAGTAATTATAACATGGGGTAATCATAACAACAACAAACCTTAATTTGTGGTTGTTTCAATTCATTAATCGATTTATCTTTATACCTTTTTTTTTTTAACTGCCTGGCACCTGGTACATGCTCAATATATTTTGCGAAACAAGTGAACTAAAAGAGGTTTTTTCTCTTGAATCACTTGTGATGTCCCAGAAAGATCCCTGTACTTGGAATCTGAAAATTTGCCTTAGGCTTGATCTATGACTTTGGGCACTCTAGCCTTCCATGAGCCTCTGTTTAATGTGCCACATTATTCTAAGTTCCCAGCCTATCTTATGGTATTTAGTCCTCTTAAACTTATCAGGTAAGAATCATTTATGATTCCCCTTTTATATTAGAGAAAACTGAGGCATAGTTGGTTTATGCAGGTTGCCTGAAATCCCACAGCTGGTGGTCCTAGGATTTCACACGAGGCAGGCTTGTTCCAGCCATCCTCTTACCTATTGCACAAGCAGGAGAGGCTACTTATATGAGGAAGATCTAGCCCAAAGGAGAGGAAGGAAGGGAGTTGCCATCCAGCCATGGACAGACCACCTGGCAAGTGTGGAGGGATGACATCCTGTGCCCAGATGGGTGAAATGGGGTTCCGTGCAAGCTGGAGTTGGACAGGAATAAAGCAGCCAGGCCACAAAGGAAACATGTGGCCTGAACTTGTATACATGAGGTAGGTCTCTTGTGCCCATAACTCTTCTAACCTTCCATGGCTCCCTGGTCCCCCAGACAAACACTATGATCCTGAAGGCTCTGGAGCTTAGTGTGCCCATGGAGAGTCACTGGAGACCAGCCTGGGGCAGTCTTAGGACTCTGGGCACCTTCCACTCCTGGATCTGCTTCCTGCTGTGTGATTGAAGAGGTGGTGCCATGCGGCTTGCACATGAGAGCACTGATGCATTCTGGATTTTCTCTGGAGTTCTTCTGAGATGCAACTGTTTCTACAGAGCCATCTGTTCCTTGGCATTGCTTTGCAGGGTAATATCATAACGTGCTTATAGAATCTGTTTAAATATGTCTTATTTTTAACTTCTAATCAAGTCACAGTGATACTGTTGTCTCTTCCTCTTAGTGGGCTTAGTATCAGGGAATGGGGCCTTGCAGGCAGCCCACCACCTTCAGAGCATGTGAGATTTGAGCTTGGATGCCCTCTTCATTTCAGAGGTGAGACAGTGATCTTAGAGTGGTTGGAAGGAATAGTGTCCAAGATAAGCTTGTTGGACAATACTCAAAACAATAACTGCCTAAGTTATATCTTAACCCCTTCAATTCTCCTAAAATAGCTTGGAATGAGTGTATTTACTGATCATTTTAAAGGTGGGAAAACTGAGGCTTATGGAAGGCTAGAGTTATGCCTAAAGTCATAGATCTAGCGTAGGGTCAAATTTTTAGATTCCAAGTACAGAGATCGTTCCTGGATATCACAAATGATTCAAGAAGAGAACTTGTTTTAGTTTACTTATTATCAAAATTTATTGAGCATGTACCAGGTGCCAGGCAGTTTTCAAAATAGGCATAAGATACATTGATGCATGAATTGAAAGGAAAAAGAAACAACCCCCTTATAAAGTGGGCAAAGGACATGAACAGACACTTCTCAAAGGAAGATGTTCAAGCACCCAACAAACACATGAAAAATTGCTCAGCCTCACTAATCATCAGAGAAATACATATCAAACAACAGGTACTGGTGGCGCAGCTGCTGATAAAAGGGAATGTTTCTACATTGGTGTGAATTTAAGCTAGTTCAACCTTTGTGGAAAGCAGTGTGGCAATTTCTCAAAGAACAGCTAAGCTTCCATATGATCCAGCAATCTCTCTTCTGGGAATATACCCAGAGGAACATAAATTGCTCTATGAAAAAGACACCTGCACATACATGTCTATTGTAGCACTATTCACCATAGCAAAAACATGAAACCAACCCAGCTGCCCATAAAAAAATGGACTGAATAAATAAAATGTGTTACAAATACACTATGGAATATTACACATCCATAAAGAAGAACAATATTACACATCCATAAAGAAGAACAAAACTATTGTCCTTTGCAGCAACATAGATGCAGCTGGAGACTATCACAG
>NW_006989161.1:0-449 GCF_000164805.1 Carlito syrichta
CACCAACAACCACTGGGGAGAGGAGGACCTACTTAGTAAATGGTGCTGGGAAAACTGGCTGACCACATGCAGAAGATTGAAACAGGATCCGTACCTAGCACCATACACAAAAATCAACTCTAAATGGATCAAAAACCTAAACATAAAACCTCAAAGTATAAGAATCTTAGAAAACACAGGAGACACCCTTACAGAATCAGAGTAGGCAACTAATTCCTGATTAAAACTCTAGATGCCCATGTCATAAGAGATAAGATAGACAAGTAGGACCTTATCAAACTGAAAAGCTTCTGTAAAGCAAAAGAAACCATTAAGAGAGTGGGGAGCCTATAGAATGGGAAAAAATAGTTACCAACTGTATATCTAGCCTATAGAATGGGAAAAAATAGTTACCAACTGTATATCTGACAAAGACCTAACATCCAGGATCTACAAGGAACTCAAATGTG
>NW_006989162.1:0-422 GCF_000164805.1 Carlito syrichta
CCTTCCCAGCCGGGTGCCACCAGCCTGTCATTCTGAGAGCAGTTCTACAACCTGAACGCCCCGGAGGGCACAGCCGATGCCCCCGGACGGACGTGCAGGTTTGTGGGGCAAGCAAAACAAGACGGTTACAGCCCAGTCGCCGAATTCCCCCACCCCTGACTCTTTCCGAACCTGTAACTCTTGGCCTGCCCGGCTCCTCCTGCCATCCTGGGGGCTGAGGGTCACCTCAGAGGTGGGCTCCTTGGAACCGGCTCTGTAGGGAGGAAGCTGATCTAAAGGAGGTGGGGCTCCCCCCATTATACCGGAGTGGGAGGCTAGCCCTGAAGACCCAAGGCTTCTGACCACCAGGGTTTCCAATCCCTGCAGGCAGCCGGGCTCGGTGGCTCAGCCTGTAATCCCGCGCCTTTGGGAGGCTGAGGTGA
>NW_006989163.1:0-2229 GCF_000164805.1 Carlito syrichta
ATCACCTATCAAAGAGTAGGACCAGTCACTGAAGCATCTGTCACAGAGAATGGATAGTTACGGGGTTACCCATTAAGTGAAGGCCCCGTCACTGGGTTACCCCTCAGAATGGAGGGCTAGTCACTTGGGCACTAATCAAATAGTAGACCCAGTCACTGAGAGAACAATCCCAGAAGAGGGCCAGTCACTGAGTCACTGAGCCATCCTTCAGATAAGAGGCTCAGTCAGTAAAATAGTCAACACAGAAGAAGACCAGTCACTGGGACACCCAAAACAGAGAAGGGGTATTTATTGGTGAACTAATAACAGAAAAATGGTCTTTCCCTTGGAACCCATCACAGAGATGTGCCAGTAATTTAGGTATTCCTCACAGAGGAAGGCTAGTCACTGGGACATCCAATAAAGAGAAGAACTACACACTGTGATACTAATATCAAAAGAGGACCTGTCACTGGGGCACACATTATGTATGAAAGCCAGACATTGGCACAATCTTAACAAAGGAGAGCCATTCACTGGGGGCACCCATCATTTAGAATGGTTGTCAGTGGAAATCCCATCATAATTGTCATCTTGACCCCGGGTCATCAATCGTGTAGGAGGCCCAGTTACTGGAAACCCCATCACAAAAAAAGGGCAACTCACTAGGCCACCAATTATAGTGGAGGGTCAGTGAATGGGGCATCAAAAACTAAAGAGTCAGTTAATATGGAACACATAATGGAGTGGACAAGTCACTGGGGCACCCATTAGGTATGCAAACCAGTTACTGGGGCAACAATTACAGGGAAAAAATAGTCACTGGGGCACCCATCACAAAAGGAGGATCAGTCACTGGACCATTTTTCACAGAGATGCTACAGTTGTGATGGGGCACACATAACAGAGGAACGTCAATTTAAAAGGTATGCATTACAGAGGATGGATATTCACTGTGACTAGCATCACAAACCTGGGCTAGTCCCTGGCACACCAATCATGGCAAAAGATCAGTCAGTGGGATTCCCATGAAAGGGAGTGCCATTTATTTGGGTGCCTAACAAAGTGGAGGTTTATTCACTGTGCACCCATCACAGACGTGGGGCAGTCACTTTGATAGTCATAACAGGAGAGGACCATTCACTCTGGTATCCATCATAGAGGAGAGCCAGTCACTGGGCCACCCATTACAGAGAAGGTATAGTCTCTGTGCCTCCATCACAGAGGAAGGCCAGACATTGAGCCAGCAATAACAGAAGAGTGCCAGACCGGGTACCCAACACAAAGAAAGAGGACCTATCACTTGGGCACCCATCAAAAAAGAAATTCAATCACTGGGACATCCATAAGAGAGGAGTGCCAGTCACTAGTACAGTAGTGACAGAGGAGGACTAGTAATAGGACTATAATAGAGAAGGACTATTCACTTTGAACCAAACACAGTAGAAGACTGCTGACTTTTACACTCATAACAAAGAAGGATCAGTTACTGGGTCACGCATTATGGAAGATGGGCAGACTAGCCTTCACAGAGGGCTAGTCATGGGGAAACCTTTATAGTGGAAGGCCAGTCACTGTGGCACCATCTGAAAGGAGGACCACTTTCTGTGGCACCCACAATGAAGGAGGTCTAGACACTGAGGTAAGAATCACAGGGGAGGACCTGTTACTGTTACCTACATCACAGAGTAGGACCAGTAGCCAAGGCACTTATCACAGATGAGAGTCAATCAGTGGGCAACCATCAAAGAGGAAGAGTAGTCACTGGGGCATCTATAACTGAGGAGGTCAGCCACAATGGCACTCATCACAGAGGTGAGTCACTGACGCTGACAGTCCTCAGAGAGGAGAGCTAGTCACTGAAAAATTCACACAGAGGAGGGTTTGCCACTATGGCACCAATAACGGAGGATGTCAGTCACTGTTGAACCCATTATAGAGGAGTGAGTGTCAATGGAACAATTGTAACAGAGGCGGTTCAGTCACTGGTGCATCCATCATTGAGGAAGGCAAATCACTGGGACACCCATTACAAAGGAGTGCTTGGTATCCATTATAGAGTACTGGGAAACCTATCACAGAGGATAGCTAGTCACTAGGGCACGCATTATGTAGGAGGGGTACTCACTGAGGCACTAATAACTAAAGATACACAGTCACTGTGGCACCCATAATGGAGTAGTACTAGTCACTGAGACACCAATTATGTAGGAAACCAAGTCACTTGGGCAGCGAATACAGTAGAAATCT
>NW_006989164.1:0-3340 GCF_000164805.1 Carlito syrichta
CAGGTCTCAACCCTCGGGTTCAGGCAATCCACTCACCTCGGCCTCCTAAAGTGCTGGGATTAAAGGCTGAGCCACCGAGCCCAGCCACCATTGATGTTTTAATTTGTCACAGTGATAACTTCATTTGTTTGTTACATCCATTACTACTTTTTCATATTTTTTTGCCACTAGTCAACCCAGATACTCATCAAAGCATACATTAAAGTGTTTCCCTCACTTAATACATGTCAGTTATTTTACCTTGTAACCAATCCTTTAAGTGCCAGTTTTATCATGCTAGTTTCTTTTTATAAGTAATTATGCACAAAAACTTGTTAATAGTTTTTGAGAGTCTCCAGAATTTTTCCCAAGCTATTTCTCCAAATATCTCCTCTATATTTTTATTAGATGAACTTCTATATTCTGAAGATTCCTTGAAGATTTCTACATTGCCTAATGAAATGCTCTCCCTCTTTGTGTCCTTTTATAACAATTTCTATCACATATTTCTAGTTGTTTTTATGTTTTTTTGTCCTCTTTAAATCCTTCTGGATTATAAATCTTATAGTGGCCAAACTTGTTGTTCACCATCTGGTTTATTTTTCACATTTTTTATGTAGATCCATAGTCTTCCCAAATAAACTTTAAATATCTTGATGTCAGGAACAACAGCTTGCCATTTTTGCATACCAAAGCATCTAAAGGAAGGATCTTCAAATTAGATATAGCTCATAAATACTTATTGATTATGGTAAATAATTTTTACCCAACTCTACTTTTAAGATTGTTATTTCATGCATTTCTTTGAGAATTGTTTATAGAGAACATATATTCATCATGACTTTACTTTTCAGTCTTTGGCTTTAAAACTTTTTCTTACCTTAAGCAAGAATCTGCAAAGCCAAAGAAACCACCAAGAGAGCAGGGAGACAGCCCACAGACTGGTAAAAAATATTTGCCAACTCCATGTCTGACAAAGGTCTAACATCAGGGACCAACAAGGAACTCAAACATGCAGAAAGAAAAAAACAAACAGCCCCATTACAAAGTGGGCTAAAGATAAGAAGAGACACTTCTCAAAAGAAGACATATGAGCAGCCAACAGACACATGAAAAAATGTTCAGCCTCACTAGTCATCAAGGAGATGCAAATTAAAACTACATTGAGATACCACCTAACACCAGTCAGAATGGCCATCATCAACAACTAAAAAAAAATAACCAGTGCTGGAGAGGATGTCGCAAAAAGGGAATACTTCTGCACCGTTGGTGGGAGTGTAAACTAGTACAGTCTCTGTGGAAATCAGTGTGACGATTCCTAAAACTCCTAAAAATTGACCTGCCATATGATTCTGCAATCCCCCTACTGGGAATATACCAGGAAGAACTCAAATCATTCTATAAAAAAGATTCCTGCACACGTATATTTGTCACAGCATTGTTCACAATTGCAAGAACATGGAACCAACTGTGCTGCCCATCAAGAGAGGACTAGATAAAAAAATGTGTTACATATGTACAATGGAATGTTATGCAGTCATAAAGAACAAAATCATGAACTTCGCAGGAACTTGGATGGAATTAGACCTTATAATACTGAGTGATTTCTCACAGAAACAAAGAGCTGTGTAGGGGGCTGGGGGGCGGGTAGGTGAGATTGACAGTAGTCGATATCCACCTGGGGAAGGGGGAGTATACCTTATCAATACGGGTACCGGTACAATGAACATTTGTATACCTAAACCTGAATTGTACCCCACAATTTAAAAATAAAAATTAATAGAGAAAAACAAACAAACAAAAAACATTAAAAAAGGAATCCCTGTGAAGCTATTTAATGGATAATTATTATCCATGAAATTATTGTAGATTATTAATACATAGGTGGAAGACTAAAATGTGTCTTTCCTATCCAGTTTTCTCCAAATGTGGCTTTTTGATATTAAAATCCCATTTAGTTTTCTTATGACATTTGGGTCCAAACTTAGTTAATTGGTGGTGAACATAGGTCAAAATTGAGCATAATAAACTCTGGATACTTTATCACTAGAGCAATGATGAGGGCATGGTCTCAAATATTTGTTCTTTGGGTTTTTCCTAATATGCAAATGATGTGATATATCTGTAGAGGTCAATTAGAGCAAAGCTGGCATTTGGGAAATGTAGTAAAGTACAGAAGTATATGTTTTCCATATATATTTTTTAACATATATGATAGTGAAATAGATAATTGTGCCCAGTCACCAAAATGCCAATGAAAAATATGGCTTAATTAATGGTGAATTGACAATCTGTACTGAATGAAAAATTAGTTAAGGATTTTCATATACATTAACTAATTAATTTCAAGTTCAATTTCATTTTATTTCCATGGATATATGTTATTTATTACATCCATCAGCAAATCAGTATAAACATTGTCCAGAACTGTATTTGACTTTTAAGGTTTCTATATCATTCAAGTTCTGTTTTTTTTCAATAAACTCTTCCTTAGAAATGCAAATTCATTCCAAATGTCAGTGACAGGAATTATTTGCATAATACTTGTCAGACATTTCTCTAACTTTTGATATCTCCATAATCAATTTAAGATAATTAAGTCATTTGAAACTTGTATATTGTTAATATTGTCAATGTTTTGTACCTAATGTACTATAAGCTCAGTGTTTGTATATTATTCTACCATCGATGCATACATTATTAGTTTAGAATAAATGAAAGTTTGATTGATGAGCCCCAATTTCCAAGAATTTATAGTTAAGTAAAGTACAAAAGTGAATATAATTATCAAAAACATAAAGGTTTTTTTTTTTGTTTAGTGAATATTCTTACTGATCAAAGATTTTTTTTATTGATACCATAGGTGGGGCTATCAGTCATTGTGTTTTTTGTTTGCTTGTTTGTTTGTTTGTTTAGAATCCAGTGTACATGTGAGGCTGGAATGCAGTGGTGTAATCTTGGCTCACTGAAGCCTCTACCCCAATTTCAAGCAGTTCTCCCACCTTAGCCTTTAGAAAAGTAGATAGGACTATAGGCATGTACTGGCAGCACTGGATTGTTTTGTTTTGATTTTTTGTTTTGTTTTTTTTTTTAGAAATAGGGTATGGGATCTTGCTATGTTGCCCAGACTGGTCTTGAACTCCTGGCCTCAAGCATACCTCCTGCCTCAGCCTCTCAAAATGCTGGAATAATAGGAGTGAGTCTCCACTCCCAGACGAGGATTTGCTACATAGATACATTGCATGAAGGTGAAGTTTGAGTTTCTGATGATCTCCCCCACCTCCTTCCTGTTGAGCAAGGCTGTTTTGTCAAGTTATTGATATTTTATGTTTTCTTTGAAGATAGCATGTAGGAAATCATG
>NW_006989165.1:0-404 GCF_000164805.1 Carlito syrichta
AAGTGACTGAGGCACGTGTCTCGACTGATAGAGGTTTATTTAGCCAAAGTTGAATATGCACCTGGCAGATACACATGTCACGGGACGATCTGTGACCTCTGCTTTCTGATGAAGTCTTGGGGGATATCAGAATTTACAAGTGAAAAAACAGGTGGGGGGGAAATAAGGGAGGAAGGCAGACAGTGAGGCCAACAGTTACTGTTCGACAGATGTGCTGGTGTTACGGGAAAGCTGCAAAGAACTGTGCAAGCAGTAGGATAGAAAAAAGTTATTTAGAAGGTAAACTAGAAAAAAAAAAGATTGATCCATCTCCTCAAGATTGAAAAGGATGCCAAGCATTGAGAAAGTGTCTGACACTGGAGTTGGGTGCTTACAAGGCTTTCTTTAAAAGTCTGGAACAGGAG
>NW_006989166.1:0-5310 GCF_000164805.1 Carlito syrichta
ACTTGAAAAGATAAAAGCAATTTAACTGGGAGAAACGGCATACTCCCAGTTGCTCACACCTCACATCCATTTCACGTATCCCACAGTTTCCAGACCCATTCCTCATTCCCTGTTCTTGGTTCCACCTGCTCAAGACTACTGTGTTCCGACAAGAAAATCGAAACTCTCTTTTATAACAGCCCTCCCGGAAATACTCTTAACTGCCATTTGTTTTTGCTTTTTTTCCAGTTATTCCTCTTTCATTCATTTGCATTTCACATACGTTTATGGAAACTTTCCTCTTTGAATATTTACTGGTTCACACTGATTTCCTCATTACTGTCATTTTAATTATCTGTTCAATTGACTCTCTGGAAGGATGGGTCATCCACCATCCTGAAACAATACTAACACAATAATGAGTAAAACTTAAGTAATATTGTCACAATATTGTGGTGGCTGGAAACAGAATTTACTATTGAGATAATCTGCATAAATATTTAAGAAATAATTTTTTTTTTGCCGCTTTCAACTGAGCATCACAAAACGGTGATTAATGATCTAAATTGCTAGTTTGATGCTATCTAGAAAAATCTGCTCTAGATCTTGTCTATTTGTCGTAAAATTGTTATTTTATTTATGTAAAAATAAAACGAACTTGCTATGCCATACCAGAACTCTAAGCTGCAGTATATAGACACTTCAATTTCTGGAATGTAGCAACTGAAGTCATCTTTTGCGTTTCAACAGATAGTCCCCAAATGACTAGAATTTATAGTAGAAATTAGTTTACTTATAAAAAGCAGATATGAATAATGTTCCTTTTTGGACAAACTAAAATAAATTCTAGCTCCTACAAACAATGTCTATACAGATTGAATATCCCTTCTCCAAAACACTTGGGAATAGAAGTGTGTCAGATTTTGAATTTTTGGAATATTTGCATATATCTTGTGAGATATGTTGGGAATGGCACCCAAGTCTAAGTACAAAATTCATTTATGTTTCACATATACCTCATACACATACCCTGAAGGTAATTTTGTACAGCATTTTTGGTAATTCTGGGCATGAAACAAAGCTTGACTGCAACTCATCACATGAGGTCAGGTGTGACATGTTCTATTTGTGGGTGTGCAAACATTTTCAAATTTTGAAGAATTTTGGGTTTTGATGTTTAGATTAGGAATGTTCAACCTGTATTATACACAAGTGGATAAGTAGGAAGTGCTTAGGTATATTAGCAAATATTTTCTTCTTGGTATAATTATTTTGTAAAATTTTTCTCTTACTGTGACATTTATTTACTGCAATTAGATAAACAAATTAAAAATATTATTTCTGAGGAGAATTGACAAGGAAGGAAGGAGGAAAGAACGGATGAAAGGAAGGAAGGAAGGAAAAAGGAAGGGACAGAGAAAAGGAGAGAGAAATGACCCTATAAGCAATTAATGACACCTTTCTTCGCAAATAATAACTCCTTCCTAGGATGCTCTTTTAGTTAGTCCTATTTTTCAAAGCCTTAGACTGTTACCCACTAGTTTTTGTCTAGAAATAATGGCTAAGAAAATTGTGAATTTTAATCTCTGTTCAATATTCACTTTGTGTTTGTCAGGATAGATTAATTTTGCCTCACTGACCTAATCATAACAGAAATTTTTTTGATTTTTAATATTCTGAATGCATTTGTTTCTACCCTCTTCAGTTTAAAACCTCTCTCTCTCTCTCTCTCTCTCTCTCTCTATGTATAGAACACATAATACAAAATAATTTTTTGTGTGGCTGAACAAAATAATTAGCCCATCTTCTATAAGAGATGCTTTAAAGGTAATTCAATTAGGCATTCAAATGTTCAGGTTAGTACTTTTGACTGCATATTACAATCATCAGATGAGCTTGTAAAAATCCTGATGCTCAAGTCCCACCCCAGATCAATCTGAATGTCTATCTGTATAACACATTGGTATTTTAAAGCTTTCCAGGTGATTCTAGCATACAGCCAAAATTAAGGACCACTGGTTAATTAGAGCCTGCCATGCACTGGAAAATAATTTCGAGCAAGCATTTGTAGACATTTTCAAATGAGGATCCGAGGATCTCCAGCATGCTGTAGACATGTTATCTCTGTTTGTCTTCTCTCTCTCTCTCTCTTTCTTTCTTTCTTCTTTTCTTTCTTTAATTTTTGTATTTTAATGATTTGGGATACAACTAAGGATTAGGTATACAGGTGGTCATTGTACAGGTGAAGTCTGGGCCTCCTTCTGGTCCCCACTTTACCTGATTTGAGATCAGGTGCCCCTGTTGATGTTGTGTCCTCCCACCTCCCCCACCCTGACAGTATCCTGCTGCTGCCAATCCCCTTCTTACAGTACTATGGTCAGTGTTCAGGGTCCACTTATGGGTGAGAACATGTGGTGCTCAGTTCTTGGTTTCTGTGAAAAATCACTCAGCATCACAGACTCTAAATCCATCCAAGTTACTGCCAAATCCATAAGCTTGTCCTTCTTTATGGCTGCATAATATTCCATTGTGTCTTTAAAATACCACATGTGATTCTCCCAGGAGAGCAGGGACAAGAGTCTGAGGCTGTCTCAGCACTTCTGCCATTCATCCCCTCTTAATGAACACTAGCAAAGATTTGAGACTGTGCTAGGTGCTAATGAGAGCCAAAGGAAGAAGAAAACACAAGCCCTGCAAATAAGAAACCTAGGTGAAGACATTAGACAAGCGGTCTTCCCTCCGTAGGCTTCTTGATCCTGTCTGTTCAATGGGTATACTGCAAGCACTTTCCTCATCTGATTGCAGAGAAGATAAAATGTTGTGAGGACTAAATCTGATCTTTTTTTTTCTCTTATCCAAATTCCGAAGAGGCTTGGGGAGTCACTGCCTGATGAGGAGCCACCAGGTGGGCTTTTATTTCCCTATTACCCCATATCCTAAGTTTGTTTCCAGCCTGACTCTGTCATCGCATCACATAACAAATAATGAAGGAAACCAAAGTATTTTATGACCCTGCAAAGCCATCTCTTGGGGACTCCCAGACTCCTAGAACCTTGTGAAATACTTATCCATCCTCTTTGAAGTTTGCCACATATAGGGCTTCATTTACATATCAACAAACCTGGAGTCTTTCACCCCTTGCCTTTTAAAAAAAATTTGTGACCTGCATGATCGGTGTTTATATGCCTAAACCTTAACTGTACCCCACATCTTTATAATAAATAAATAAATTTTTGAAAATGTGTGAAGAAATTTATATTGTCATTTTGATTTTAGAGATGTAGGGTACAATGTAGGGTGAGGTACATAAGTGGTGATACAGGTGAAGTCTGGGCGTCCCCTCGGTCCTCACTTCACCTGATTTATGATCAGGTACACTTATTGGTGTTATGTGTTCCCCTTCCCCAAAGTGCTGAGTACCACATGTCTGCATCTCTTGCCTGAACAAAGCATCTCCTCTACTGATTTCCCAAATACCTGTCTGAACTACAAATTGCCAGTCAAGAAATCCTTGAATTCACCTCTAACCTGCAAACCCCTGCTTGGAAGTGTCCCTCCTTCCTGGGCTAAACCAATGAAAGTCTCATATGTATTGATTTATGGTTTATTGTGCCATAAATAAAATGTATGGAACCAAGATACCATTCAACCACAGTGGGCACTTGCTCTCAGGACCTCCTGAGGATGGGTGCTTCTGGGCTTAAATCCTCAAGTTTGCTTCAGAATAAACCATCTTAAAATGTTTACAGAATCTGGCATCTTTTCACATATAAAGTGCTGGTATTGGTAATGATGTACATTTTTATAATATGGGCTTTTTTCCCCCTGATTTTCAGCTGACAAAAGTTGACAAGACATTTTCAACTGACAAGTTAGGGTGAAAACTCCCAAACAGTACAATGCACATGCCTACACTCTTAAACATTAGAGTAATCTCAAGAAAGATTTTGGAAGGGAAAAGCAGTGTAGAGCAGGATGCTGATTTCTTTCAACTCTCTATGACTTAAGATAAGAAATGTCTAATTTGCAGAAATAAGGTAATACCATAACTACAAGTTGTGGCCTAGGAAATTAAGGGTCTAGGATCCAGAGAAGTAAACTGTATTAATAGTGTGATTATATCCATGTCAGAACTTGTTTAGAAATGCACAGAATTGGTTCCAAGGTGTTTGAATAATGCAGTCTGGAGTTTACACCTCAAAGTAACGATCCATCAAGAATGCTCTTTAGAGCTATTTTCTAGCTGAGGTACTTAGAGCAGACTCACAGCAAAATGCCCTTTCAATAGGAAACAATAACTGCAAAACTAAAGCCTGGTTCAATTTGTGTCATCTCCCTGGACATTTGTACTCTATTTGTGTGGCCATCACATGAAGGGTACCTGACTCAAAGAGAACAGCATACAAAGTGATGCATAACAAAGCTCTATGACTTCTCTGTGGAATAAATTATTTCTCTTGATTTTTGCAGTATTTGTGGTGCTTTATACCCAGAGTAAATGAGCAAAGTTAAAGCTATTCTTCTTCTTTGTAAGTTGTGACACCTGAAGTTCCTTAAGGATGGCTCAGTGTATTCCAGCAAATGGAAGCGTTAAAAGAAATAAAAAGTAACAATGGACTTGATCAAAAGAAGACAAAATAGAAGATTTTCTTTTTACTAAAACAGATAGCCAAATTATGTGACATGGTTTCTACAGTCTTTGTTCTCCATTTCTCCTGACCTCTTAGCAAGTTGTATCCACTAAAGCTTTCCTCATCTTCCCAACATGGTGGTGTTGATCTGTGATGTTTCTCACCTTTTTATACCTATTTGGAAGTGAATATTGAACCAAAACTATTTTGATGCTCAAAAAGTGTCTCTTTCAATATCTGATGACTTTGTGTGGTTAAGCAAATTTATTGAATTTTTATTTTCTCCAAAAAAAATAAAACAGAGACAATAAAAATGATTTCTCCTATTCCTCCATTGTTAAATACTCATCTAAGGACTTTTTGATCTCGGATACTTATATTTAAGATTTATTTTTATGGTTAGTTACTAGAATTTTTTTTAAAAATTTGTCTTTTCCTAGGTAAAATAATTTTTTTACAAAAACCTCTAGAAAGAAACTACTAATTCATTAATAAAGAGCAGAAAATAAACAAGGGCAAAACCTGAGAGCACACATACACAAACACACTTCCAAAGTCTCACTTAATTTTTATCTCAGGGAAAAAAGGGAAAGAAGTTTGCTGGGTTTGTTTTAATACTAAGAAGTTGTTGCTTTTGCTTGAGGATGCAGGAGCTACTGAAAAACAGTCACCCTCGACTCTGACATGCTTTCCATGTGAA
>NW_006989167.1:0-623 GCF_000164805.1 Carlito syrichta
GAGTCTCACTCTGTCACCCAGACTGGAGTGCAGTGGCTGATCCCGGCCACCGCAGCCTCGACCTGCTGGGTTCCGGTGATCCTTCAGCCTCAGCCTTCCGAGTAGCTGGAATTACAGGCATGTGCTACCACACCCGGCTGATTTTTCGATTTATTGTAGAGATGAGGTCTCGCTGCCCAGGTGGGTCTCGAACCCGCGGGCTCAGGCAATCCACTCACCTCAGCCTCCCAAAGGCACGGGATTACAGGCTGAGCCACCGATCCCGGCCTGGTCTCTTTATTTTTGACTGTGAGTTTTCTCTTCTCTAGGGACAATGTTAACAGAAAGCGATGGGAGAACATAATGGGGTAAAGAAAACTTGAGAGGTTGTATTAGTTAACTGTGACACAAATTCCAGCACCACATTGCAATAATCACTTAACTCACAAATCTATAGGTTGTCTAGAAGTCAGCTGTTTTAGTTGAGTTCGCCTAGGGGTAGCTCTGCTCTGAGGGGTTCTCTTCCTTCCTTTGGGACCACACGACTCATACAGACATGTTCTTCTCATGGCAATGGAAGAAGTGTGAGACAACAAGCCCAACCATGCAATAATTTTTCTTTATTTGCTTTGTTTTATTATAAA
>NW_006989168.1:0-398 GCF_000164805.1 Carlito syrichta
ACTGTGGTAGCATATGTGGAATTAGAAGTTTTCTTATTTTCTGCCAGATCAAGTTTTCTGATTCTAATTGTTACATGGATGTATATTTGTGTTCTCCAGATTAATTGTAAGGTTTAAGTGTAAAGTAATATGCTCTTAATGTGTGTTGTTGCTTCACCAAGTCTGTTCTTCTGTTCTTGGTGGACGAAGGAACTTCAGAAAGACAGAATGAAAGAGGCGGCAGGGCTGACTTGGGCTTGGATAAGCTCTTCTGTGGAGGGCTGGGTTGTCTGCCTCGTGCCAGTCGTCGTCACCAAGCCCTATAAGGAGCCCATGGCCCACTCCAGGCATGCATTCCCGGAGAATGAGTAGGGTTTTGATCATGAAAAAGTAGGAGAAAGGACTTTCCTAGGAGTGTG
>NW_006989169.1:0-393 GCF_000164805.1 Carlito syrichta
AGGAATTGGTTCCTGGTTCCAATTTCTATAAAGGTGTCTCCTACGTTTTCTAAGATTCTTATAGTGTGAGGTTTTATGTTTAGGTCTTTGATCCATTCAGAGTAAATATGTATCATGATAGGTAGGTTCAAGGGCCCGCCCCACAAGGGTCATGGGAAGTGTTGAAGGAGAGACAGATAGGCGACGAACAACGATCATATAACGGACACCTGCTTCTTCAACAGATGACAACTTAATGCTAGTTAATACAGAGCTTTTATACCATTTGTGAAGGGACTAGACAAAGAAAATTCTTTCACATACATATCTTTTAAAAGTTACCAGCTGGTGGTGTTAGTAGCAAACAAACCAAGATTCCCATAGGCATTTAGACAAGTCTTATTCATAAAGCCA
>NW_006989170.1:0-435 GCF_000164805.1 Carlito syrichta
TGAGTGGCCACAATGACTGTCGTGCACCAGCAGCTCAATTCATTTTTTAGGCTTGTTTTAGAGACGAGGTCTCACCAAGCTTCCCAGGATGGTCTCCAACTCGGGGTCTCAGGTTATCCACTCGCTTTGGCCTACCAGAACGCCATGATGACTGGTGTGAGCCCCTGCACCCGACCTCCACACCCCTCTTGGGACCCCACCATGAGGCCTGCTCCCTTCTGTTGACCCAGAACCCCAGAGAGGCCTACCAGAGTCAGGCACTGAGCCCTTGCCTGGGGGAGAGTCTGATGCAGGGGCAAGTCTCCACTGGGACACCCACTGCTCCACCCACCTTGCTCCCCAGGGTGTAAACACTCTCTTCTCCCAGGAGTCAGCAAGGGGAAAGGGAAGGCCTGATTCTCAAACCATCAGGGGTTCGGGGATTGTGGGTCAACT
>NW_006989171.1:0-571 GCF_000164805.1 Carlito syrichta
AAGTCAGCTGGCTAGTCAGGTGGCTAGCTACTTAAGTCTCCTAGTTAAGTCAGCTCACTGACCAGCTGTTTAGCTAGTTAGCTAGGTAGATAAGTCAGCTAGAAAGTCAGCAAGATATGTAGGTATCTAGCTATCTATATCAGCTGGTTAGCCAACTGTCTAGCTAGGTATGTCTGCTACTTTCATCAGCTGGCTAGCCAGCTGGTTATCTAGTTATGTCAGCTAGTTGAGTCAGTTGGCTCATTGGTTAAGTAATCTAATAAATCAAGTGGCTAGCCAACAGGCTAGTTAGGCAGCTTGCTAGTTACATCAACTGGTTAGCCAGTTGACTGGTTTAAATCAAGTAGTTAAGTCAGCTGGCTAGCCAATTGGCTAGGTAGTTAGCTAGGTTATTAAGTCGGCTGACTAGCCATCTGGCTAGCTAGTTAAGCCAGCTGGCTTGATGGATGGTTATGTAGTTAAGTAAGCTAGTTAAGTAAGCTTATTAGCCAGCAGTGTAGCTAGGTGACTAGAAAGTTACCCTGGCGGGTTAGCAGCCTGGTCAGGTGGGTGGCCTGCTATTTAAGACAGC
>NW_006989172.1:0-998 GCF_000164805.1 Carlito syrichta
GAGCATGTCATTGCACTCCAGCCTGGGTGACAGTGAGACTCCAACTCAAAAAAGAAAAAAATGGAAAGAAAAGTAAATGCACTTTTGGTAAAGAAGATTACCAAAGAAATGAGGATGTGGTTTTGCTAAAGGAAAAGGAGTTGTGTCTCACTTTGAGGCAATATAAAGGTTGTTTCAAAACGAAGAAAAAAATTGAAGTTATCCCATAAGTGACTGAGGCACGTGTCTCGACTGATAGAGGTTTATTTAGCCAAAGTTGAATAGGCATCTGGCAGATACACATGTCACGGGATGATCTGTGACCTGTGCTTTCTGATGAAGTCTTGGGGGATATCAGAATTTACATGAGAAAAAACAGGTGGGGGGGAAATAAGGGAGGGAGGCAGACAGTGAGGCCAGCAGTTACTGTTCGGCAGATGTGCGGGTGTTACGGGAAAGCTGCAAAGAACTGTGCAAGCAGTAGGATAGAAAAAAGTTATTTAGAAGGCAAACTAGAAAGAAAAAAGATTGATCCATCTCCTCAAGATTGAAAAGGAGGCCAAGCATTGAGTAAGTGTCTGACACTGGAGTTGGGTGCTTACAAGGCTTTCTTTAAAAGTCTGGAACAGGAGTATTCCTGTGAAATGTAACAGTGTGGGCAGGGGTTTTGGTGGTGGTTTTGCGATTAGCTTTTCAGGAAAGCAGCAACCAAATAATTGATCACATCAGTAAAAAGAGTAGCCCAAGGTCTGAAAAAACAAAGTTTCAAGACACAAACATGATGTTTTAAATGTCCTTAGATTTAGGAAACCAAAAGGCATTTGGCTAGGTATGTGTTTTTTATGGGATAATTGCAGGAAGGCTGGAGTCATCAGACAGTGTGTTTCTCTTCTCTCAATGTCCAAATGGTTTGTCATGCAAAATTGCTAGAAACTCATCCTTGGAGCAAGATGTTAATTATAAAATCCTGATGCCGATTACTGGGAAGAGGTTATAGTTTTATTCGTTTCACTCAACGG
>NW_006989173.1:0-382 GCF_000164805.1 Carlito syrichta
CCAGCTAGCCAGCTGGTTAGCCTACTGACTTAACTAGCTCGCTACCTAGCTAGCCAACTTGCTAGCCAGCAGACTTAACTAGCTGTCTTAACTAGCTAGCTACCTAGCTAGCCAGCTGAATTAATAGTTAGCAAGCTGCCTAGCTAGCCGCCTAGCTAGCCAACTGACTTAAATAGTTAGCTGCCTAACTAGCTAGCTGACTTTACCAACTAGTTTACTAGTTTGCTTACTCATATCTAACGTGATAGATAAGTGACTTAATTATCTTACTTAGCTCGTTAGCTAATGGGCTAGCTAGCTGACATAACCAGCTAACTTAAATCTAGGTAGCTAGCTGACTCATCCAGCTGACTTAACTCATTAGCTAATAAGCTAGCTAGTC
>NW_006989174.1:0-654 GCF_000164805.1 Carlito syrichta
ACAAAATAAGCATGTGATTTCTGAAAGAAATTTGACATTTATGAATATTCTAAATGAGTAAAAGCTTTAAGATTGTTTAAAATTTCAAGTGATGTGGAAAGAAAAGAATTCAGCAGCAGGGTAAGGTTGATGATTACCCAGCGTAGTTACTACAGGTGATAAGTTTCTGAATACAGAGATCAAGTCCTCCACAGTGTCAGATTCAGACATAATGATATTAAGGAGCAGAAAACATCACCTATGACTAGTGTTGGATTATTTGGACTCTGATTCTCCTCTCCCAATAATATCATTTTAAATAAATGACTATAATATTTTTAGATGTTCATATTTTCTCAGTGGGTACCAAAGTTACCCAAATATTTTTTACCCAACTAAAAATTATTTAGTTTTGGTTAATTGATAAGATATATAATGTCATGTAGTTATTTTATAGCACATCTTAACAAGGAAAAAAAAGCTAAGCTGGATGGATAATATATTATGCATATGTAGTAAAATATGTTTTATTAATAATATATAATGATGACCAACTCTTTTGGGTTGTCTGATGTTGCCCAGAATGATAGGTTGAAGTTAACACCCACAGTTAACTTATTAGAATGTCTGCAAAACTCTGAATAGCTAAGAAAAAGACCATTAATACAAGAGGAA
>NW_006989175.1:0-526 GCF_000164805.1 Carlito syrichta
GGCCACCACTACAAGACTTCTAGTTCATTTTCAATGAAGGACTGAGGGTTGGCTCGGGAACTCAACCTCGTCATCAGAATGCATTGGGAAGATGAAACCAGTGGCTAACTTGAGCCCGTGGGCAGCTTCCTTCCCAGACACCTCGGTGAGACCTCGTCTTAACCCTCCAACCCAAATGAGCAGAGTGTGGTGGCGCCCACCTATCTTTTGGCTCCTGGGAAGGCCAGGGAAAGGCTCGCCAGAGCCCTGCACCCAAGGCTGTGGTGGCCGGTAACAAGTCACTATTCAGCATGGGTGACAGAGTGAGATTCCGACTAATAGAAAAAAGGAAAAAAATGTAGAGCATCCATTTGTGTATGGAGTTGGTATCACTGTGAACACACAAAGATCATTTGGGAAGGTGGGCCCAGCGTTGGACCTAAAATTCCTGAAAGATGATTAATCAGTAGACAATTGGGATGTGGCTTTGGGAGGTCAAGGTGGGAGACTGCTGGAGCCTGGGAATTCTCTCACCAGCCTGGGCCAC
>NW_006989176.1:0-376 GCF_000164805.1 Carlito syrichta
CCAGACACTGGGTTACCCATCACACAGGCTGCTTAGTCATGCCACACCCATCACAAAGGAGGGCTAGTTACTGGGGGACCCATTATTGAAGATGGCCAGTAGATGGAACACCTATAAAAGAGGAGGACTTTCCACTGGGGCACTTCTTATGGGGGAGTCAGAGTCACTGGAGCACTAATCGTAGAGGAGGCTCAGTCACTGGGATATCCATAATGGAGAAGGGACAGTCACCAGGGCACCCTTCAGGAAGAAGGCATCACTGAGGCTACCATCAAAGAACAGAGCCAATCACTGTACATCTATCACAGAGAAGAAACAGACACAGGGGTATCCATCACGGAGGAAGGCTAGTCTCTAGGGCGTCCACTATGGATGA
>NW_006989177.1:0-375 GCF_000164805.1 Carlito syrichta
TGGACAGCTAGTTAAGTCAGCTTTTTTATTTAGCTGAATAACCAGCTTGCTAGCTAGTTACGTCAGCGCATTATGTCAGTTGTCTAGCTAGATGGCTAGTTAGCTCAAAAGCTAGTTACGTCAGATGAGTAGCCATCTGGCTCACTAATTATTTCAGCTTGTTAAGTCAGCTGTCTAGCTATGTAGCTAGCTAGTTAAGTCATTTATTTAGGTCTGTTAGCTATATGATAGCTAGCTAGGTAACTAATTAGTTGTCAGCTAGTTAATCAGCTGGCTAGTTAAAGTCAGTTAGTTAAGACTCCTGGCTAGCCTGCAGCCTAGCAGGATAGGTAGCTAGTTAAGTCAGCTGGCTAGTCAGCTGGCTAGCTATTTAAA
>NW_006989178.1:0-917 GCF_000164805.1 Carlito syrichta
CTAACCAACTAGTTTGCTGACCAGTTGGCAGGTGAGTGATTCAACTAGTTAGATGACCTGATGGAAAGCATGCAAGACCACTATTTAGCTGACCAGCTGGCTGAGTTGCTAGCCGACTAGTTAGCTAAGTAACTAGCTGATTTGCTAGCTGACTTAACTTGCTAGCTGGATAGCTAGCTGACAACTCACTGAATAACTAGTTGGCTGACTAGCTGACTAGCCAACTGACTTAACTAGCTTGCTTCCTGGTTGGCTAAACAGCTAACCAGCTGGCTTCACTAGCTAGCTACATGGCTGGCTAGCTGACTAGGCAGTCATCTAGCTAGATTGTGGGCTGGTCAGCTGGCTAGCCAGCCAGCTTAAATAGTCACCCAGCTGGCTGGATAGTAGGCTAGCCAACCAGTTTACTATCCAGCCACCCTGCTGTTCAGCTGGCTAGCCAGCCGGCTTAACTAGCTGGCCACCTACATGATCAGCCTGCTAGCAAGTTGGCTTAAATTGCCAAGCACCTGGCTAGCCAGCTGGCTCACCAGCTGACTTAACTAGCTGACTTAATGAGATAGCTGTCCTGGCTAGCCAGATGGATTAACTAGCTATCCCCCTAGCTAGCCAGGTGACTAGCCAGCTCACTTAGCTCGCTGACTTAACTAGCAGGCCAACTGGCTAGCTAGCTGACTTAACTAGCTAGTTAGTTAACAAGTTGGTTAGCCCCTAGAACTAACTAGCTGACTTAACCAGCTAGCCAGCTTACTGGCCAGCACACTCATCTAGCTGGGTAGCCAGCTGACTTAACTAGCTGACATCAATAGATAGGTGGCTAGTCAGCTGACTTAACTAGCTAGATACCTCCATATCCCGCTGGATTGCCAGCTGACTTACTTACCTACCTTCCTAGCTAACCCGCTGGTTAGCATGGT
>NW_006989179.1:0-396 GCF_000164805.1 Carlito syrichta
ATGGATCAAAGTGGTCTCTTTTAAGCCAGGTGATGTGCTAGTCTAGTAACAAAGTAACAGATGTCAACTGAAAAATTTCCATTGTCCATCACAATTTTGAGGAAATGAAATTTATAAATAACATTCTTTTATACTTTGGGGAAATCTAATATGGTTGTACATACTTGCAAAGTTTGGAATGGTGATGCTTAATATGAATAATGCAATCTAGTTAACAAAAATACAAAGCCAACTCAAATCTTCAAAAATCGATTTATGTCTTAAAATATTATCACATATAATGCTATAGTAAAATATTTCAAATATAAGGTATAGAGAAAAATTATTATACTCATGTATAAAAATTATACATACTCATGTATACTCAAATCAAGCTATATCAAACCTTAACATGCT
>NW_006989180.1:0-467 GCF_000164805.1 Carlito syrichta
TCACTGGATCATTCTGCATGCCTTTCCCCTCATGCATGCACGTGTACTCCCCTCTTAATGGCTGTGTCACAGCGTGTTTATCCATATGTCTTCAGGACATAGCGCACAGGCTGACATGCTTAATATATGCTGACTGAATTAACGATTAAGAAAATGGATGCATCTCGGGTTTTTACCTTAATTTTACCAGAACAAGAACAGAATACTCATTTAAAAGAAAAACAAAAATCTTTAAAGCCACATCAAGGACTGAAAACATCAGATTTTCTTTCCTTTTTTTTTTTTTTTTTGACTTTACCACCTGGACTTCTCTCTCTGCCCTTATTTTTAGTCTTTGGGTACTATCAAAACTGTCAAGAGTAGTTTTGAGAGGATTTCACAAGAAAACATGTGCATGCTTCCACCATACTGCAGACGAAAGAGGCTCCAGGGCGAATAAAGGAATCAGGACTTTGGGGAAGGTGTGG
>NW_006989181.1:0-453 GCF_000164805.1 Carlito syrichta
GCCAGCTGCCTAGCTCATTAATCAACTAGTTAAATCAGCTGGCTACCCAGCTGGCTAGCTTGTTAAGTCACCTCGTTAAGTCACTTGTCTAGCCAGCTCGCTAGTTAGTTAAAAAGCTAGTTAAGTCAGATGGTTAGACAGCTAGACAGCTGGCTAGCTAGTTATATCAGCTAGTTATTTCAGGTGGTTAGCTAGGTACCTAGCTAATTAAGTCAGCTAGTTATGTCAGTTAGCGGCTAGTTAAGTCAGCTAGATAAGTAAGCTAGCTAGCTATATAGCTAGCTAGGTATCTAGCTAGGTATTTCAGCTAGTTAAATCAGCTACCTAGCTGGGTAGGTAACTAGTTAAATCTGCTGGCTAGCCAGCTAGCTATCTAGTTAGGTCACTGAGTTTTCAGCTCACTACCTAGCTGCATAGCTAGGTAGCTAGATAGTTAAGTCAGCTGGAAAGCAT
>NW_006989182.1:0-389 GCF_000164805.1 Carlito syrichta
ATTTTTTTTCTTTCTTTTCCATTTTAGGTCCAAATTAGATTAGAAAATGGCTCCTAAAATAGGAGGTATGATAAGTTTTTATCTTTCTCACACCTTCTCTGTAGCCTTTTCCTATAAAACCAAGGGATGGGAGAGGTAAATAGGCAGAAGAATGTCTTACCTTACCCGTACCTGGTGTCAGTAGCATCTAGCTACAGTGAACTGACCTTTTCTTTCCTTGACTGTTTTTGTGAGTTTCTGGAGAGTCCCTGCTAGGGACCTTTGCTTGCAATGTCCGTGATGTGGAAAGCACTTCTCTGACCATTTCTGACCTTCTGAAACTCATGTCTTCTGGCAGCTCATGCCCTTCAGGTGGTCTTCTCCCTTCTCTGCCTCCCAAGAAACTCACA
>NW_006989183.1:0-362 GCF_000164805.1 Carlito syrichta
ACCTTAAATCCGAGGTCTGGATCTCACTACATACTTTTTCTAAAGTAATAAGTTATCCAAACACTCAAGAAGAACATAACTAACCAGTGGACTCATTTATATAATATCTTGTCCTGAATCCATTCAAATGCTTTTTGTCTCTTTTTAGTACACAGAAAAATTGTTCTTTGTGGATCTTCTATATTCATAAATATCAGCATAGAATAAAAAATATAAAATATGCCATTAAAAAAATGTGGTGGCTACAAATGTGAATTTGGTAGGAACTTAATTCCTGAACCAAGATTCCCTCAGTGGCAAAGTAAAACTGTTCCTGCTTCTTTATGAAATTGCAATTTAAACAGTGGGAGAGAATTAGGGAT
>NW_006989184.1:0-637 GCF_000164805.1 Carlito syrichta
AGCTAGTTAAGTCACCTAGTAAAGTCAACTCGCTGGCCAGTAGGTTAGCTTGACAGTTAGACAGTTAAGTCAGCTGGCAAGCCAGCAGGTTATGTTGGTCGGAGTCAGTTATATCAGTTGGCTAACCATCAGGCTATCTAGTTATGTCAGTTCGTTAAGTCAGCTGGCTATTCAGCTGGCTAACTAGGTAGCTTGCTATTTAAGTCTGCTGGCTAGCCACCCGGCTACTTAGTTAAGTCAAGTTAGCCAGCTGGATAGCCAGTGGACTTAACTAGGTGAATTATATTTCTAGCCAGAGGGTTAGACACCTAACAACTATCTAGCTACCTAGTTAGCCAGATGTCTAGTCTTCTGAATTAACTAGGTGACTTAAGTAGCTAGCAAGCTGGCTAGCAGTCTGACATAACAGCTTAGCAACCTAGCTAGCCAGTTGACTTAACAAGCTGAAATAACTAGCGAGCAAGCTGGCTACCCATCTGATATAACTTGCTTTATAACTAGCTAGCCAACTGGCTAGACAACTGACTTAGACAACTGACTTAACTACTTGGCCAACTGTTTAGCTGGCTGACTCAAGTAGCTGATTTAACTAGATGGCCAGCTGGCTAGCCAGCTGACTTAATTTCCTAGCTACTTA
>NW_006989185.1:0-475 GCF_000164805.1 Carlito syrichta
ATAATTCAGATTAGTAAGTCACCTAGCTAGAACGTTAGATGACAATTAAGCTAACTACTTTTCTAGCTGGTTAAGACAGCTAGCTAGCAAGGTAGCTAACTATTTAAGTCACCTTGTTAGCTAGGTAGCCAGCTAGTTAGGTAACTATTTAAGTCAGCTGGCTAACTATTTAGCTAGCTAGTTAGTTATCTAAGTCAGCTGGCTAGCTAGGTGGCTACTAGTTAAGTCAGCTCCTTAAGTCAACTGGCAAACCAGCTGACTAGCTAGGTAGTGAGCTAGTTAAGTCAGTTGGCTAGTAAGCTGGATAGCTGGTTAATTCAGCTAGTTAAGATAGCATGCTAGCCAACTGACTAGGTAGGCAGCTAGCTAGTTAAGTCAGCTAGATAACTACCTGGCTAGCTAGGGAAATCAGCGAGTTAAGTCAACTGGCTAGCCAACTGGTTAGCTGGTTAAGTCAGCTAGTTTAGTCAACTGT
>NW_006989186.1:0-479 GCF_000164805.1 Carlito syrichta
TTCATGACATAGACCCCATCAACATGGCAACTGTCATGTGACTAACCCAACCAATCACCTAACGTCAGTACCTGTATGTACCTGCTTTCTGTGTTGATGT
Organism: Carlito syrichta; assembly: GCF_000164805.1. Lineage (NCBI taxonomy): Eukaryota > Metazoa > Chordata > Mammalia > Primates > Tarsiidae > Carlito > Carlito syrichta. The sequence goes on from NW_006989186.1 coordinate 101, forward strand.
GGAGCAGGCTGCCACCCAATCAATTTAAAAACCCTCCCCCGTCAAAGGGAAAGTTTAAAAAGGATTTGACTTCAAGCAGTCAGCAGCCAATGCTTTACTTTCTAGCCATTGCTTTGCTAAGCCATGGTCTGACCATGTGGCTCTTTGAGCCATGGTTGCCATATTTCCTACCCTTGGCCCCCTTCCCTACCTTGGGGAGGTGAATCTTCTCTCTCTCTCTCTCTCTCTGTCTAATTTGCTTTCTAAATAAACTATATTTTTCAGTCTAACTTCTGTGCAATTCTTTGCATCTTGCTTGTGGCACCAGATCACACACTCAATCCCAGCAGGTCTGATCTAACATTTTGGTACCCCTGCTGTAATATATCTTTAACCTAAC
>NW_006989187.1:0-558 GCF_000164805.1 Carlito syrichta
TACACCTTACAGGTAGAGCTTCAGGTTAAGATTAAAAATATGCCAGAAACTTTTGTGAAAGTTATAAAGCTAAGAGCTCTCCAAGCCTCAGTTTCCTTACCTGTAAAATAGGGATCAATTTTTCTACTTGATCTAGTTTATTTGAGAGTTCAGTAAGATATTTAAAAGTGCCTGCTATGGCAGTTATGCACATTAATAACAAAGTAATATCAGACTTTAAAATAGATGGAAGGAATAATGTTGATGGGACTGGAGATAAAATGCCCATCTTCATAAGCAACCCCAGCCGCATCACAGTGAGAGGAGCTACAAGTTACTAGAATTATTCACAGCGCCTCTGATGAAGACACACGTTAAGGATGCAAGCAGTATGTGGTCATCAGACAGTGACTTATATAGTGAGGGTGGAAATTCTGAAGACTCTCTGGAATATTGTTTCAAACAAATGCCTCCTAGGAAATACTGGAATAAACCTGTCAACCCAACAGATATGACTGGAGTGTGAGCAGAGAAGGGTCATGGCCACAAACATCTAAGCAGAAGACATCAAACACAATT
>NW_006989188.1:0-356 GCF_000164805.1 Carlito syrichta
AGTTAAATCAGCTGGCTAGCCAGCTGACTAGCTAGGTAGTGACCTAGTTAAGTCAGTTGGCAAACCAGATGGCTAGTTAATTACGTCAGTTAGTTAAGTCCGCTGGCTATCCAGGTGGCTAGAGAGGTAGAGAACTAGTTTAGTCAGCTGGCTAGCCAGCTGGATAACTAGTTAAGTCAGCTAGTTTAGGCACCACGCTGTCCAACTGCCGAGCTCGTTTATCAAGTAGTTAATTCAGCCTGCTTACCAGTTTCTTAGCTAGTTTAGACACCTCATTAAGTCAGTTGGCTAACCTACTCATTTGCTAGTCAAAAAGCTAGTCAATTCAGATGACTAGATAGCTGGCTAGCTAGATA
>NW_006989189.1:0-426 GCF_000164805.1 Carlito syrichta
TGGAAACCTTCATTGTTTGAGATCTACTTTCATACTTGATGTGTAAAGTGGAATGGACTCATATGAATAGAAGAGTGGGCCTATTTAGGATTGGTTTGGCTTGTGTGAAGTCTGGCAGGAGGTTGGCAGATGGTTGGAGAAGAATGTAGTGACCAATCCATACCTCTGTGTTCTAGTCACATTATCTCCCTTCCTCCCCTAGAAGGGATTACAGTTCCACCCCTATTACTAGCCCCAGGAGAATGCACCCATTCTTGTGGTATTCATGTATTATACCAATGCATTTGTAAAATAAGCATTTTATTAATATTGCCTCAAGTTACCCACTTATTTTTTTTTCATGGACTCTGACTGATATATGCTGTGTTTGACAAACAAGAAATACATTTTGAATGTTTCCCAATGACTAGACACTAGATATGAGGA
>NW_006989190.1:0-375 GCF_000164805.1 Carlito syrichta
TCTGGTGCTGTGTTCCGCACAAGGAATCCCACTGCCCTATGAGTCCGAGGTGGGAGGATGACTGGACACCAGGAGCCTATGTCCAGCTCGAGCCACGCAGGGAGACCGTGTCTCTGCACCCATCCAAACTATGTGTCTGGGATCAAGGTGCCCATCATCCTGGCACCACCACCACCTCCACCACCACAGGCCAGGCTCAGGAGCTCAGCCTGGCATGCTGGCCTTTCAGAGGCCCAGGAGAGCAGATAGTCTGAACCTGCAGGTTCAACAATAGCCAGGGACATGTGGCGAGATATCATCTCAGCCATCAAAAATAAATCCAAAGATTAGCCAGGCATGGTGGTGCAGGCCTGTGGTTCCAGCCACTCGGTGGGC
>NW_006989190.1:1828-2402 GCF_000164805.1 Carlito syrichta
CAAAATTCTGACTATAAATAATAATAATCACTTCCACCGCCACCACCACCACCCCTGCCACCCAGCATGAGGAGTCAATCTCAGGGATGGGATTGGAAATGTCACTTTACTGTCTGCCATTTGCGAGAGGTTTCTAAGGTGACCACCGGGCATATCTGTCCTGCACTTTCAGCTGTGCATCCCAGAAGGCCTGCCTCCAACCTCTACACTCATGCCCCATGCAAAGACACGTGTGAGCTCACAGAACAGATGGCCCCGACTTAGGGCAGGTATCAGGCATAGAGCCTCCAAAAGTGCCCAGCAACGCTGCGACCAGCCCAGGTTCTGTTTGCCTGGTCTGCTACCTTCAGGTGGGGGGAGTTCCACTTCCACTCCTGATCACTCCATCATACTCCACCCACGTGGAACTACCCAGGGGAGCTATGGACTCCTGTCACGATGCATGTGGCTGGCGTCTTGATGCTGGTGTCACCGTTGACTGGGCTGCGTGCTGCAGCATGATCGTGGCTCCTGGGGTCTCATCCTGTGGGGGTAAGGCTGGATTTCCCATCTCAGCCCCCAAGAAACTGGGACT
>NW_006989191.1:0-380 GCF_000164805.1 Carlito syrichta
TAGTAGTATCAGACGACACTAATAAGGCAAGTAGTATGATAAGACTCTAATAAAGCAAGTAGTATCAGACGATACTAATAAGGCATGTAGTTTTATAAGACACTAATAAGGCAAGTAATATCATAAGACACTAATAAGGCAAGTAGTATTAGACGGCACTATTAAGGGAAGTAGGATCAGACGGCACCAATATGGCAAGTAGTATCAGACGGCTGTAATAAGGCAAGTAGTGTCTTATGGCACTTAAGGCAAGTAGGATCAGACGTCACTAATAAGGCATGTAAGATCATACGGCATTAATGAGGCAGGTAGGATCAGCGGGCAGTAATAAGGCAAGTAGGATGAGATGACACTTCAAAGGCAAGAAGAATCAGATGGCA
>NW_006989192.1:0-756 GCF_000164805.1 Carlito syrichta
CGAAACAGGAATCTGGATAGCTGTGTCCCTTGAAAATTTCTACAGGCTTTACCTAAGACGAACCAGAAAACTTGGTTTCCATGTAACTTGCAAACATCTGGGCAATTGCTAAGTTATCCGTGTTTTAAGGCAGTGCTCATACCTAGGAATCAACAGGGACTTTAGAAAATGCTAATCTGGAATCTGGGAGTCCTGGTTCTCATATTATTCAGAGCAGTGTCCTATATGCATACCACAAATCGAGCATTGCCGTTCCCCAGGAACGTGTTGCATCTCTTGATAGTTGTAACTGAGAATCTGGCCTACTGGTCCGTTTGTTTCACAGGGTCCTGTAACGCCGGATTTCACAATCCACGCAGTCATCTGCCATTTGTTAATGTTATCACTGGCTTCAGGTTTACCTCACAATGCAGAAACTACTGCTAGACATTTGTATTTGCGTTGAGAATGTGGGATTAGGGGTTCCACATATGTAGGATGTATTCTTACGGGGGAACCGCCAATCTTCCATTCCAGGTCTCGGGAAAACTTCTTGGCATATGTGTATTGGTATGTAAGAGTTTGTACTTCTACGTCACCAGAAAACATCCGGGCATCGTCCTAATAATTAAAAAAGGATTGTGGGTTATGGGAGACCTCAATCCACTTCTACAGGGTTCCGTTATAAGGGCTTATCTGGAATCTGGACTTCTCGTTCTCCAAAGTCTTCAGAGCATGTTGCCACTTGGAAACGACAAGTGTCATTATAGATTCCCA
>NW_006989193.1:0-341 GCF_000164805.1 Carlito syrichta
CCCTTCAAAATAATACTCTATGAAAAGGAAAGCTAGCACCTTTACAGTGGAAAATTCTTCCGGGTATGGGACACATGTCTTTAATCCCAGCACTTTGAAAGGCCAAGACAGGAGGACCCCTGAAGCCTAGGAGTTCAACGCCAGACTCGTCGCTACAAAAAAATTGAAAAAAGTAGCCGGACATGATGGTGTGCGCCTGTAGCCCAGGTACTAGGGAGACTGAGGTGTGAGTATTGCTTGAGCCTAGGAGTTTGAGCTTGTGGTGAGCTGTGATTATGCCACTGCATCTGGCCTGGGCAACAGAATGAGACTCCAGCTCCAAAAAAAAAAAAAAAAAAAAA
>NW_006989194.1:0-428 GCF_000164805.1 Carlito syrichta
TTATGAATCAAAGAAAGTGTGGTTAAAACCTGGCTCTAACATATGTGAATTATTTTTAAGCAAGTTTTCTGAAATATTTGTATCCCTATGAATAGAGAAACATTAATCATAATACATGTATTATCATATTTTTGCTTCATGTTTCACAAGTAGAATTTTTACAAGACATTATGACAGTACCACATTTTTTCATGCACGTATTTAAGATTTTGTGCTGAAAATTTAATAGCATAAAACATACTTTAAAATCTTAGCTTTCTAAAAGTAGAGAATGGAAAGTTTATTTTAAGAAAAATACATCAAAGTGAAAAAATTTAATCAAACTTGAATAAAGGGAAAATTTTGTTAAGAATGACACTGTAGGGTTCTGGGGCAAGATGGTGACGGCATAGGTGAACTGGTGAGATTCTCTGAACGTGAGTTCCCAA
>NW_006989195.1:0-677 GCF_000164805.1 Carlito syrichta
TCTGACTTAACTAGCTGACTTCACTAGATAGCCAGATTGCAAACCAGCTTACTTAACTAGCTAGTTACCAACGTATATTGCTGGCTTGCCAGCTGACTTAACTACCTGACATAAAGAAGTATCCAGCTGGCTAGCCAGCAGACTTACCTAGCTAGCTATCCTGATAGGCAGCTGGCTATCCAGCTGACTTAACTAACTGATTTAACTAGCTAAGCTGCTGACTTAACTAGCTGAGTTAACTAGTCAGGAACCTTCCTAGCCAGCTGACATAATTAGCTGATTTAACTAGCTAGCTACCTAGCTAGCTCTCATATAGCTAGTTGACAACTAGCTGACCTAACTAGCTAGCTCACTGACATATCTAGCTGACTTGACTAGCTAGCTTCCTAGCTAACCAGCTGACATAATTAGCTGAAATATTTAGAGAGCCAAATGACTGCCCATCTGACTTAACGGGTTTGTTAACTAGCTAGCCAGCTGACTTGACAACTGACTTAATGTGCTGGATAGCCAGTTATCTTAACTAGTTGACTTAACTAGGTGGCCACCTGGGGAGCCAACTGACTTAATTGCCTAGCAATCTACTTAATGAAGTAGTCAGGTATCTACTTAATGACGTAGTCAGCTATCTACTTAATGAAATATTCAGCTGGCTAGCCATCAAACTTAACAAGTTC
>NW_006989196.1:0-339 GCF_000164805.1 Carlito syrichta
AGCTAGTTGAATCTTCTGGCTAGCTAGGCAGCTAGCTATTTAAGTCAGCTAGTTAAGTCAACTAGCTAGCTAGTTAAGTCAGCTAGTTAAGTCAACTGGCTAACCAGCTGGCTAGCTATGTAACTAGGCAGTTAAGTCAGGTGGTTAGCCAGCATGCTGGCTAGTTAAGTCAGCTAGTTAATCCAGCTGGAGTGCCAACTGACTAACTAGCTAGTTAGCTAGTTAAGTCTACTGACTGGCAAGCAGATGAACTTGTTAATTCTTCTAGTTAAGTCAGCAGGCTAGCCAGTAGGCTAGCTAGGTAGTGAGTTAGTTAAGTCACCTGGCTAGCCAGTTGGC
>NW_006989197.1:0-4323 GCF_000164805.1 Carlito syrichta
GCCACATTGCTCTTTTACTCTTCAGCAGTGAATGGGAACATCATACTGATCCAGATGCCAGCCTCTCTGCACATCTGGGAGAGAGTCTCCATCTCTTGTCAAGTTATTGTGTATGTATGGAGAACTATCTTAAATCCAAATACAATTTGGACACAGATTTGGACTTCTATATGTCACAGCTCTTTCTTGTCCTGGTCATCTGTCTGGTTCAGACTCATGGGAAAGGAAACCAACTACATCAGCATCAGTGAACTGGGGACCAGTGTTTCCAGAGAGTATTACTGTGTTCACAACTACAATTAGATGGACTGCTGGGTGCAACCTGTGCTCAAAACATTTGCTGCATTTTTATGGACCTGAATTTCAAGGGAACATAATATCACAACCCTTTCATGGGCTAGTGTCACAGTAATACAGTTCAACATTGAATTACACATCATTTTTCTAGGTGGAATTAGCAATTATTGTTAGGATCATTTGCCTTTCCCCTTCTCTACACTTTTGCTGTCTTCCCATGGTCATATCTGCCCTCATGGCTCTTTTAGAAGCCAAGAAGGCAGCTCTGCCTGCAATGTGGCCCTAGAATAAACACAGCCTAGGATCGTCCTCAGTCAGTGAGGACAGCAAAAGTATATACAATCCCAGCTCCCTCAACTCTCAGGTGGAAAAACCCAGAGGTACATTCCTCATGTTTCCATGTGACCTTGAGCTGTTCTCAAGCGTACCTCCTTAGTAAGAAGCCTTTTACTGTCTGTCCTCTCTTCCTGGGGTCACTTTCCTCTTTCACTTGAGGGTTTTTACAGCTTATAAAAATTATGCCTGCATGGGACTGGGACTGGGAAAAACAACCAAAAAAGGGTGGGCAAGTTCCCATTATTAGAGGCTATCTTTGGTCTCAATTATTGCCACTTCTTTTCTGATGCAGAGGGCAATTCAGAAAATGTAAGAAACATTTACTTTATCTTTGCCAATATTTATTATTAGATTTAAGTAGTCATTCTTGTTTTCTGGATTACAAAAACTTCAACAAATAGCTCCATACCATGAGCTCCACATAAGAGCAAGATAATAAGTACCACCTAGCACTTAAATCCCCAGACCAGAGGATGCCTGCATCTCAGATTTTTCTTCTCTCTCTTCCCTTATATAGTGGTGCTGTGATTTTGAATTCTTCATGAGGGATGAACAACTGTGCAGATAATGAGAGTAGTTGGTGGGATTAAAATCTCTTCCTCAAAGACATTCACTCATGTCCTAATATCTGGAACCTGTAAATATTATCACACATATCGAAAGGAAATTAGCAGATGCGACTAAGCTAAGAATTTCGAGATCAGCAGAGTATCCTGGATTATCTGGTTGAGACCAATATAATCACAAATACATACTAGAGAGAGCTGAGGAACATAGTGAGAAAGGAAGTGAGACAGGGGGAAAGGGTGTTGGCATGGTGAGGGAAGAGGCCATGGAGCCAGCATGTGAGGGAATCTTGAAAACGTAAATCAGAGAATCAGACTCTCTACTCTGCAGCATTGAGAAAGGACACAGCCATACTGATCCTTGATTTTAGCTGAGTGAGACTTCTCTATTCCAAAACTGTAAGATAATAAATGTGTGTGTGTAAAACTAGCAGGGTCATGATAACTTGTGACAGCAGCAATGGAAAATGAATGCAAAGGGAAGGGGTGTCACTTACCTCCCAGACCATGTGTTTGTCCTCTCTTCTCTCAAAGAGTTCCACCTTGTTATCACGTAGTGTTAATTTTGACAAGAGACAGAGAATATTTTCCTGTAAAAAGAGCTTCTTAGATTTGGAGGACACAATCTGGGAAGGAAGGACTGAATCAGAGTCAAATTTCCAATTATTCATGTGACATCATTGGATTCACCAATTGTGGAATGGTAGCCTCTGCATTTAAGGCCAGAAAAGACTTTCCAGTGCAGAAAAAAAGTGGGGAGATATTTAATAGGGTCATCAATTCAGTGTTAAGGTCAGGCATGCACTGCCCAATAACTGCCTGGCTCAGGACCCGATCTGGGAAGACAGCAGTTACTCCTCTGAGCCATGAGGCCGAGGACCTGAGAGGAACCAAAGGCCTTGCCCGTGGGGCTGCCTGGCAGGAGCTTCAGGGAATGAAATAGCTCAGATAGCCGGGCTCGGTGGCTCAGCCTGTAATCCAGCGCCTTTGGGAGGCTGAGGTGAGAGGATTGCTTGAGCCCGTGGGTTCAAGACCCACCTGGGCAGCGAGACCTCATCCTCTACAATAAATCAAAAAATCAGCCGGGAGTGGTAGTGCATGCCTGTAATTCCAGCTACTTGGAAGGCTGAGGCAGAAGGATCGCCGGAGCCCAGCAGGTCGAGGCTGCGGTGGCCGGGAGTGGCCAATTCACTCCAGTCTGGGCGACAGAGTGAGACTCGAACTCAAAAAAAAAAAAAAAAAGAAATAGCTCAGACACCCACAAGTGCTCACCAAACCCAAAACCCATGACCAAGGTGAAAGCCTAGAGACCAGAGCCTTAGGGTTGAACTTGGGCTTCTCTGGCTGGCTGTTCTCAGCTGAGTGGCTCTCTCCTGAGGGGCTGGGACTCTGCTAAGTCAAAGAGTACCAGTCAGCAAATGTCACCAAAAGTCATTATTGAGCAATATTTTATTATGATTAGAATAAACGGGAGCACATACTGAATAAATTGTTTATATGTAATGCATATTATATATAGGCATTTTATGGCAATGTTATTCATTAAACATATAACATTCTAGATATAAATCACATTGGCATATCTGTATGTACTATGCATCCATGTGGTAAATCAATAAATGTATATTTATCAAAAAATAGGTCTTTGTGGACATAAAGTGTGACTTTAAATTTGAGAAATTGACTGTGGACCTTTGGAACCAATAATGGGTACACTAGTCCATGGCCTCTTCCCTACTAAAAAGTCCAAGTGTCATGAGGTTCAGGACTCATACCCATGTCCTTGTTGAACCTAATAGTGACCTGCCTGTTGGTGAGGTTGCTGAGTATCCCAGGACTGATCTGGGGACACAGAGCAGGAGGTGCCAGGGAGATGGACAGTGGATCTAAGCCAAGTGGAAACATGTTTTGTCCCCAGAGCTCAGTGTGGAAAGCTCCTCCCCTTGTGGCTCCTGTCAGACAGAGAAGCACACTCAGTTCAGTAGTTGTGTTGTCCCAGGACAAAGTCACTCGAGGGCCTGTTGGGAGCCTCTCCTCTGACTGGAGTGATATGGCTGTCTCTGCCTAGTTTTTCGTGGCACACAAGGATGCTGGAATTTTGTTCAAAATGGGATGCTATGAAAGCAGCAAGGCTGTGATGACCAGAGTGACACTCTTCCAGGCCTATTCATCATCCCCGACCTTAGAAGGTTTCATGCCTATGGGGCTTCAGGAGCCAACAAGAGCTAAGAGCCAGGACTCTTTTCTGCTGATGCCTGACTAGGACACTGTTAGTGCTCTGGATAACACTTCAGTTTTTGTAACTCTATCACCTGGGACAAAGGGAGGGAGTTAGGAGAAAGCCTTGACACCATGTACACACTGGCATCGAGGTGGAGAACAAACTTGTACATTCACAAATATTAATGCCAAGAAAGTATCTCATTCAGTTTCATGCAATTTGAATCAGATAAAAAATCATGTTAGCCATCATCGTGGCAAGCAAATTGAGAATGAAGCCTGAGTTCTTGTTCCTCACCAAGGAGTCAGAATAGCAGAAGGAAGCTAAATAGGGACACTATGTCCATAAGGTGCCTCCCAAGGCTGATCCTGCTCAAAGTCAGGATGGACTCTTCGGCACAGCCACCTTGTGGGTTGGGATAAGGCCAGGTTCCAGTCTCAGAACAGAGAACAGGTTTCCCCACAATTCAGCACTGGCAGCTCCTCTCTGGTGATCCAGGTCACAGACTTAGAGCTTTCTCTGTTGATAATGGGATAATATCACTCTTATTCCCCAGTATTTCTACAAGCATGCTTCTCTCTCTTGTTTATCATAGTGTTTGTTTGCCATCTGGTGGCAGGTATTTGACATAGCACCTTTATAACTTTTGATTTTGTTGTAGTGGCAGCCACACTTTGGAGGGTCTGGGCACCTGAAAGCCCCGATGTATAGTAAGGAAGAGGCTCTGGGAGGCTGTCCAGAGTGCCCTGGTCCTTGAACACACATAAGAAGTGTCCATGCCAAGACTGAGTCCTCATTACCTGCTTCTCTAAGGCTCCTGCACCATCTCTGCCTGAGCCCACCTGGTGTCGACTATTCCTCTGGCACTGCAGCTGTTCCTGCCACACTGAGAGTCTGACCACC
>NW_006989197.1:4989-10702 GCF_000164805.1 Carlito syrichta
ATCAAAATTAGAATTACTTTAGCCTATTGAAACGAATATTATTTATCTTCAGCCATATCATGCTATGACATGTGCCTGACATGCTTATTATTTATATTTATTTTAGAATCATTGGGTACACGTGAGGATTTGCTACATAAGTATATTGCCTAGAAGCAAGGTTTGGGCTTTTAGTGAGCCCTCTCCCTGCCTGATAGTGGGCATGGTACAAAGTGGGTGGCTTTATGCTTCTTATTTCCCCTCCTTCTCCCCTTATCAGTGCCCAACATCTGTTGTTCCTGATCTTGTGCCCCTGTTTCCAATGTTTACTGCCCGCTTATGAGTAAGAATATGAAGAACTTACTTTTTTGTTGTTGTTGTTTTTGTCATAATTCATGTAGAATGATGACCTCTAGCTGCATCCATGTAGCTGTACAATACATGATTTTGTTCTTCTTTATTGCTGTGCAGTATGCCATCATGTATATGTACCACATATTTTGGGGGGTTATAAAATAAAAATAGGGTTTTTACCACATATTTATTAAAGACAATCATTTACAATTTATAAAAATTATTACCCTGATATACACAAAAATTTCCTGAAATGGTATTAAAAAGAACTACTTGACCTCCCTCATGTCCACACCAATATTCAATCTAGATTGGTTTAACCTTGAAGTGTAATACAATAAGACTGAAGACCAAACACTTCAGGTCCTGGACAAGATAATAAAATACTCGTAAGTCTTCTGGATCCTTGGATTGATTGACAACAATAAGAGAACCAATTTCTGATGTTGTGAAGGAAATGAACATTTTATTTATCCAGTCGACTTTCAATGAACATCTGTGTTGATTCCACATTTTTTTTATTGTGGCTAGCACTGCAATGAATATATCAGTGCAGGTGTCTTTTTAATAGAGTGATTTATGTACCTCTGGGTATATTCTCAGAAGTGAGATTACTGGGTCAGACAGCTCAAGTTTTAGATCTTTAAGAAAATGCCACATTGCTTTTCACAAAGGTTGAACTAGTTTACATTCTCACCAACAATACACTGTAGAAGCATTCTTTCTTCTCTACAACTTTGCCAACACCTGAGGGTTTTGTTTGTGTGTTTGTTTGTTTGTTTTATTGTTTTGTGTTTACTTTTTAAAGGTAGGCATCTTGACTGGTATAAGATGATATCTAATTACAGTCTTGCTGTGCATTTATCTGATGATTAGTGAAGCTGATCATATGTTTGTGTTCTGCTTGGATATCTTCCTTTGAAAAGTGACTTTGCCTACTTTTTAATGGGGTTATTGGCTTTTTCTTCATCACTTTGTTTGAGTTTTCTGTAGTTCCAAGATGTTAGAATTTTGTTGGATGCATAGTATTTTTGGATGCATAATATTTTTCCCCATTTTGTGGGTTCTCTCTTTACTCTCTTGGTTGTTTCTTTTGCTGTGCAAAAACATTTTAGCTTCACATGGTTTCACATGTCCATTTTAGGTTTTGCTACACTTGTTTTTGAGGATTTGACCAAGAATTTATTTCTTAGGCCAATGTCCATGAGGGAAACATTCTTTCATTTCTGGGCTTAGAGCTTTCCTAAGCATCTCTTGAAGATCTGATCTGGAGCTGGCATATTTTCTTAGAGATTGGATGACTGGGAAAGATTTTAATTATCCTTAATTAATGAAGCTTATCTTGGCAGTTTAGAAAAATTGTGGCTGAATTAAAATAATGCATTTTTTTAAAGAATGTTAAAGATGGAACCCCAGTCCCTTCTGATCTGTAAGGCTTCTGATGAGAGATCTGCTGTAAGTCTAATGGGTCTTCCTTGGTAGGTGGCCTGCCCCTTTTATCTACTGCCTATATTCTTTCATATTTACCTTGGCAGATTGTATTTTTATATGCTTTGGCAATGACTTTTTGTGTAATACCTCTTAGGAGTTCTCTGAATCTCTTATATCCCCATGGCCACCTCCCTAGTAAGACAGAGAAAGCTTTCCTGAAGGACTTTTTTCAAGGTGTTCTCAGTTTCCCCTACTCTCTCAGGATACCAATTAACCATAGATTTGCTCTGTTTAAATAATCCCAGACCTCTCCTGAACTTTTCTCATTCTTCCTAAGACTGTTCTTGTTTTTGCCAGACTGGATTAATTCAATATTTGCTCCTCAAGCTCTGCGATTCTTTCCTCTCTCTGGTCATTTCTGCTCTTAAGGCTTGCTATTGTGTTTTGAAATTCCAGGAAAGAATTATTTCCCCAAATTCAGTTTGGTTCTTTTTTAGGCTGGCCAGGTCATCTTTTATTTCCTGCATTGTTTTCTTGGCCTGGATAAATTACATGTTCACTTTCTTATGAATCATTGTCATCCATAGTCTGAATTCTATGTCTGTCACCAGAGACAGGTTGTTTAAACGAATTCCATTGCTTAGGATCTGGGAAGCCCCTTTGTGGGTGCTGACTTATTAAGGCTTTGTGAATAGTTAGTTTTTTTTCTCGTTTTTCTTCAGCTGTAAGGGCAGATTTTCTTTTTGTATTTTTCATTTTTTATTAGATAAAGTTGCTACAATGGGGTGAAAGTTTGTGTTGTTGTTGTGTCTTGTTTTGTTTTATCTGGTCTCCCTCTTCTGGTTCACCTAACAGAGAGGCAGAGGTGGCAGGAAGGGTGGTGAATTGTGGGGGGGGGGGATGATTTGGCACTGTTATACCCATACTGTTTGATAGGGTCAGGGCAAGACCTTTGTTCTAGTTCAGATGTTTACTCCTCCCTCCATCACAAGTTCCAGGTGCCCTAGTTGTGTGTGAGTTCTTGTAGTCCCATCCCCAGCCCTTGTATCTTGTCAGAAGGATTGGCAGGTAGTCAGGAGTTTGTGTGGCTAAACTCTGGCAGGAGTTCTCTTGGGAGCATGGAGTAGCCTCTAGGAGACTTCCCCTTTCACCCAGGGATAGAAGGGAAAGATGTCTTGTTAATGGAGAATCTGCATTTCCTTCTCAGTTTACAGGTAGGAGGAGCAACAACCTCACTGCTCAGAGTTGCACTGCCTCCTAGTTCCTGCCCTGCTCCATAAGAAGGTCTATTCCAATGATGGTAGCTCCCTGAGGGCAAGTTGTGTCTGCAGCCCTTATCTGATGCTGCAAGAGATTGTAGGTGGTGGAGAAATGTCCCAAAATGGAAACATTTCCCCTACTGGAGCTTGGAGAGGGCAAAAGGAGGGAATGCCTATGAAGCATAGATGACCCTACAAGGGTGTCTCCTGCAGAGCCTCTCTGCAGGGGGAGCTATGTAGACACTGGCACCAGGTCTCACCATGAACTGATGTTCCCTGGATTCCATATGTGTCCAGGCAGTGACTTTGTCCCCATTTGGGGCAGCTCTCTGCACCTGACCAGTGTAAAAAGGGTGTGAGGCAAGGGCTTGAGCTCTCTCCATGGCTGAGACTGCAGAGGCTAGTGTGCAGTGTGCAAAAGTATACTGTGACTTTCACTCACCCCTTCCATCTCCAAGATTGCTCTATTGATCTCATGAGAGGTCTGATTCTAGAGGGTGACTGGGACTTGGGATGGTTCATATTTCATGTCTTCAGGTGAATATCCAATAAACCTCAGCTTGGGTTTTCAGGCTAACCCTGAAAGCTCTCAGCCTGCTCCACTTACTTTATTTTGCCGAGAGCAGAAATTAGGGCTCTGCAGTTGGTCATCTTGACCCTCCCTCTGTCTGTATCACTTCTTTGGTTGCAACAGAAGCTGACTGATTAGCCACTAATCATACCCCTGGCTGACAGACTCTTTATTATTTTAGAAATATTCTTAAATCAACACTATAAACAGAATCCATAGAAAACACCTACCTTCAATACTGATGATGTGTTGTGAAAATAATGAAGTCATTCATTGCATGAAAATATTTCCTTTTTATGACAATATAAAACCAACTTAGTCACCTCTAAAACATTATTTAATTGAGAAACAACGAGTCTTCATTCCATGGTATACCAATTAAAAATGGAAAGGTCAAAACAACGAACAAAAAATTACAAAAATTTTAAAAGAATAAAATACAAAAGGTATATATCAATAGGATTGGAAAACAGTCACAGAAATGAAGAGTAATGACCTAAAATTCAAGAGTGAAAGGAGCCCTTTGTCACTGGGCTGATGCTTGTCCTGATGGGGGCAAGGCAAGTCCATTCCTCTAGTACAGAGGCTTTTTCTCCCCACCAATATAAGTGCCAGCAACCCTAGCTGTGTGTGAGCTCTACAGACGCTGACTCAGTCCTTGTGTCTTGTAAGCCAGATTGGAAGGTGGCCAATATTCCTGCCATATTTGCAAAATTTTGTGTTTGGACATAAATTCTGACTTGAAACAGGTAGAGGAACACCCTTGGGAAAGAAGATCCTGCTGAGCCTTGGAGGTTGCACAAGGCAGCCTCTAACACATGGCCAGTGTTCTTCGTTGGACATTTGCTGGGGTCTAAGTCAGCAGGTAGGGTGGAATTGATGGTCTAAAAGGGCAGAAATCTCTCTTACAGACTCAGGGTGCTCTCTCCACCTTCCAAGGCTACACATACTGTCCCTCATATATGTCTGAATTATGGACATCAGTCTCAATCCCCTCTGCTCCTCTGCTGGGGTGGGCTCTGTTGGGCCTCCAGTTTAGCATGTCATTTTGAGTTGCATCTCACAAACCTGATCAGTGCCTCTGCTAGACCACCTCTAGATTTCATTTCAGAAGCTCTCCTTAGCCATGTTGGGTTCACTAAGTCTGAATGACATGACCTGTAGTGCCATTGCCTAGAAACTTCACTAATCCTTTGATGATTATAGACCTTCTCAATGCACCACTTCCCCATGAAAACCACAGTGGTACAAATTCAACCTCAGAATCCAGACAGTGATGCCTTCAACTATGTGGTTATTCACAAGAAACACATCTGGCCTCCTTCTGGGTTGATGTCATCAGTTGCCATCCCCACCACCATCTACAAAACCACACACCATAAACCAAGACCAGTTTAATTGAACAGTTGTTGACCTCTAGTATATTTCCTTAATTCTCCTATTCCTGTGGTCTTCCCTATCTTAAATTCTTAACTTTGGCAAATAAAAATGTTCACATCATTTTGCAATTTTCTAGTGGTCCAGGGGGGAAATTCTAAGGTTTACATCTTCCAGTATATGCTTTTTATTTTTAAAATCATTTTTAAAAAATCTTCAGGAACTCCTGTAATCTATCAGCAAGAGGTAATTGAGGCTAATAAAAGAGTTTTGTGGTTTTTTTTGTTTTTGCTTTTGTTTTAAGACCTAGTGACTGCTATGAATTAACTAAAAATCAATTTGACATGCCAGTACCAAGATTGTTGCTACCTGTCTTAATCCAGTTCCCCTTGAGGACAGCCTCTGTAGAATGCTGTCTCTGCTATCTTTGTGACTAGTAGTAAATAGAAATAGAAAGACATTAGAAAAGCGGGGCAATAACAATTTCTTAGTATTAGCAAACATCATCTTTAAAATATTCTGAAAATTGCTCAACTTCAAGATGCATACTTCACTTATTCACGGAATATATTGTCACTAGTCTGGTTGTTATGTTGGCTAAATTTCATTGACAAAAAAAATAAGAAAATCTGGAAAATGAGCTTTAAACCTGAACATGTATTCAACATATGTTACCCCATATCTGTGTCAATTGTCTGAACTTTTTGCAATTATATTCAAACAACAAGTGTTGGCAGGGCAG
>NW_006989198.1:0-891 GCF_000164805.1 Carlito syrichta
TATTTGTTGTAGATTTCTTTTCTTATCTGTATATAATTATTACTTAATACTAGAATCTGCAAATAATGAGGATCTATTATGTTTTGGGTGTTCAGGGAATTTCCTTGGTGTGTAATACCATATTTGCACAGAGATATATATTGAACTCATGAAATGAGTCCATCTTTTTCCTGGATAGGAATGTCTTTAAAATAAGCTTGTGATTGATGAGACAGGAATAGGTTGATGTAAGTTTATGTATATAAATATAAAGAATTATGTAAACAGACAACATTAATACTAGGAGAAGAAACTTTAATAGTAGATATTTTTTTAAAAGCTCAATTAGGTAATTATGAACTCAAGTTTCTTTGTGAACAGCAAGGACTTTAAATATCAGAAAAAATGGCCAGGTGCAGTGACTCAAGTCTATAATCCCAGCAGTTTGGGAGGCCAAGGTGAGAGGATTGCCTGAGCTCAGAGGATAGAGACTGACATAGGCAACTTGATGTGACCTCGTCTTTAGAATAAATAAAAAAATAAGCTGGATGTGGTAGTGTGCACCTGTAGTTCCAGCTACTTGGAAGGCTGAGACAGATTACCTGAGCCCAGCAGGTCAAGGCTGCAGTGACTGTGAGTGTGTCATTGCACTTCAGTCTGGGAAACAGTGAGACTCCAACTCAAAAAAAACAAACAAACCTGAAGAAGCAACATTTAAAGCAATTTGGAATTATAGAATTTAGGGTCTGTAACAGATATTTTTTTTCCAAAGAAGGCCACAGTATCAATCATCTGCATTGAATCTTTTCAAATCTCCCATCAAGAGGTAGAGTTTATTTTTCCACTTGAATCTGAGACAGCCCCAAACTGCATTCACCAATAAATATGCAGAACTGACACTGTGCCAGTAAC
>NW_006989199.1:0-408 GCF_000164805.1 Carlito syrichta
GAGGAATGGAATGGAGATGAAAGGAAAGGAATGAAAGAGAGTGTAATGGAATGGAGGGGATTAGAATGAAATCGACTGGAATTGAATGGAATGGATCAGAATCGCGAGGAATGGAATGGAGTGGAATGGAATGGAGAGGAATGGAATGGAAAAAAATGGAAGGGAAAGGAATATAATGGATTAGAATGGAATGGACAGAAATGGAATGGAATGAAATGCAGAGGACAGGAAACGCGAGGTATGGAATGGAATGGAATGGAATGGAATAAAATAGAGAGAAAAGGAATAGAGAGGAAAGGAATAGAGAGGAACATCGTGGAGTGGAATGGAATGGAGAGGAATGGAAAGGAGAAGAATGGAATGGAATTGGGAGGAATAGAATGCGATGGAATGGAATGAAGTGGAATG
>NW_006989200.1:0-330 GCF_000164805.1 Carlito syrichta
AAAGGGAAAGTTCTCAGAGCCTATGGGGACATGAACTGATACCCACTCCTTAAGCTCCCAAGGAAAGAGCATTTGAGCTTTCCATGGTTTTTGCTCACAGCTACAGAATGCAAAGGCTGAGTCTGGATTCTCTTCACTTCTTAATTTTTTTTATAGAGATGGGGGGGGGGTCTCACTCAATTGCCCAGAGTGGTCTTGAACCCCTGGCTTCAGACAATCCTCCTGCCTTTGCCTCCAAAAATGCTGGGATTACAGGCATGAGTCACTGGTGCATGGCCTGAATTCTTTTTGAAGGACAGTAACAAACCTCTAGAAATGAAGTTTGAGAAA
>NW_006989201.1:0-621 GCF_000164805.1 Carlito syrichta
TTACCCAGATTCCTACTTCAAAAACAGATTCGTGGTTACCTCTGAGGAAGACAGCGTGTAGTTTTTGGGATTTAGGACTCAGGAAACCAAGATTCCTTATACTTACTTAACAATATGATGTGCAGTTTCCTGTATAGGACGACTCCCATTACCCATCTTCCCGCTTCCCTCTGCAGGATACTGAGACAGTTCCTGGTGACCAAGAATTCCCATTGTTTGGATATCAAGAGAAAGACTCCCATAATGTACTTTGGGAACTGGAATCCAAGATTCCTGGTTCCCCTTCCCATGACCTCCCCAAAATGTGGTATCTTCAAAACCCAACATCCCAAATCCTACCTGCCCACCCACAATAATTTTCTGTAATTTGAGGTCACCTGAATCGAGAGATTTTGTACCAGTATGCCTTTTGATTATGGGGAACATGATTATGGTCGTAGATGTTCCTAGGACACCAAAAGATTTATAGATCCAGATCCTTGATTACAACTAACAAGAGAAGCAGAAAGTTCCTGTGGATCGGTAATAGCTGATTTAGCTTATCCACGGGGCAAGTAGCTCTGAGAAATGTCAGGTTAATGAATCCCAGATTGGTGATTAAACCTTATCAAGAGGCCCTGC
>NW_006989202.1:0-327 GCF_000164805.1 Carlito syrichta
AGGGTGAGCACTGTTTCATGTGTCTGTTGCCTGTCCTTATATCTTCTTTTCAGAAGTGTCTATTCATGTATTTTGCCCACTTTTGAGTGAGCCTATTGGTTTTTTTCTTTCAGTGCATTTGAGTTCCTTGTAGATCCTAGATGTTAGGCCATTGTCAGATGTACAGTTAGTAAATATTTTTTCCCATTCTGTGGTCTGTCTACCTGCTCTATTGATAGTTTCTTTTGCTTTGCAGAAGCTTGTTAGTTTGATGAGATCCCACTTGGTTATCATATTTCTCAAAGTATGGTTAATCAGGGTTCTGAATAGGAATTGGTTGCCAGTTCC
>NW_006989203.1:0-326 GCF_000164805.1 Carlito syrichta
ATCCACGGGAGGAGCCGGGCCCCTACTCCCTCACCCGGTTAATGCTCACCATCCCTTCTCCACCTGTTGAACCTCTTCACATTCTTCCTGGTCTAGCTCACATGTTATTTCCTTTGACAAGCCTGGTATCCCCTATCCAGAAGTCAATTATTTGACTTCGGGGTCCTCCGTAGACCTTCTTCTACCTCTTTTATAACACTATTAGCGGTTTTAGTTCATAATTATTTTTTCTTTTCTTTTTGTGTTGAAGTCTCACTCTGCCACCTAGGCTGGAGTACAGTGGCACGCTCACGGCCACCCCCAGTGTTGACCTGTTGGGCTGTGGC
>NW_006989204.1:0-520 GCF_000164805.1 Carlito syrichta
GAGACAAGGTCTCGCCAAGTTGCCCAGGCTGGTCTCAAACCCGCGGGCTCAGGCAATCCATTTGCTTCAGTCTCCCAAAGTGCTAGGATTACAGGCTGAGCCACCGAGCCCAGCTGAATAATTTTAATATCATTATTTTGAATAGACATCTATCAGCTCAATAAAGAATGAGAAAAATAAAACATTTTTATTTTACCTTAAAAAATACATTTCTGAGAAGGGCATCGACATATCTGAGAATCTCAGAGTCCACTCACTAATCTGTCAATATTAGGGATATGAGATTTCAAAGATATAATAAGGATAATGAGATTCCAGAACATCTGAACACAGACAGTGACGGCCTTTAGAAGTAGGATAGATTTCAGTAATGTAATGGCGAGTGAAAGCCACCAGGATCCCTGACTAATGGGTATGGATAGTGGGTAATAGATGCTGCTAGAAGCAAAATAGCTGGTCTTCCAACAAGAAAATTATATTTATCATACAGTAAAAACCAATGATATATTTTAATATTTTA
>NW_006989205.1:0-320 GCF_000164805.1 Carlito syrichta
GCATTTTATCGAATGCATCTTCATTCCATTTCATTCCATTACATTACTCTCCATTGAATCTCATTCCGATCCTCACCATGCCATTCCATGACTTTACATCCCTCTCCATTCCATGGCCTTCCATTCCATTCCTTTCCTTTCCTCTCCATTCCATTCCATTCAATTCAATTCCATTGTTCCAGATTCCATTCCATTCCATTCTATTACTCTCCATTCCATACCATTCTGTTCTTCACCCTTCCATTCCATTTTATCCCATTCCATTCCATTCCATTTCATTCCATTCCATTTCATTCCATACCTTCCATTCCATTCCATTA
>NW_006989206.1:0-524 GCF_000164805.1 Carlito syrichta
GTTTTCATGGATTAAGGTTTCTGGTGGGTGGGGGACGCCCCTCCCACATTTGACTTTGTGCATAAAAGACCCGTTGTAATTCCCAATAACACACATCACTTCTGCACTAAACTGGAGTCCAGTCTCTTTCTTTCTTTCTCTCTCTCTTTCTCTCTTCTTCCCCCCAATCGCTGACATCATCTCCACCTTTGGGATACCCTGAACCTGGCTGGAATTGGACTCCAGCAATCTACCTGTCTAGCCAGCTGACTTAACTAACTAGCTAACTGGCTAGTTAGCTGGCTAGCTGACTTAACTAGCTAGCTGACTAGCTAGCAGACAGGCTAGCTAACTTAACTAGCCAGGTGGCTAGTTGGCTGACTTATCTAGCTGAGAAGTCAGTTGGCTGGCTAGCTGGCTAGCCAGCTGACTTAATAGGCTAGCTACCTGGTTGGCTAGGTGACTAGCCAGCTAGCAGGCTGGCCAGCTGGCTAGCCAGCCAGCTTGAATAGCCAGCATCTGGCTGGACAGTCAGATAGCCTGAT
>NW_006989206.1:743-1693 GCF_000164805.1 Carlito syrichta
CAGTTAGCCATCTGGCTAGCCAGCTCACTCAACTATGTGACTGAACTCATTAGCCAGCTGGCTAGCCAACTGAATTAACTAGCCAACACCACTAGCTAGCCTGGTGGCTAGCCAGCTGACTTAACTAGTTAGGTACATATGTATCCTGCATGCTGGCCAGCTGACTTACCTATCTAGCTACCTAAGTATCCAGCTGGCTAGCAAGCTGACTTGACTAGATGACCTAACTAGCAAGCCAGCTGTCTAGCAAGCTGACTTATATAGCTAGCTACCCAGCTAGGTCACTGGCTAACCAACTGACTTAACTAGCAAGCCAACTGATTAAATTAGCTGACTTAACTAGCTAGCTCCCTAGCTACCCAGCTGACTTTACTAGCTGAAATAACTACCTAGATACCTAGCTAGCTAACTAACTAGCTAGTTGACTTATCTAGCTGACTTAACTAGCCAGTTAGCTGACACAACTAGCTGACTTAACTAGCTAGCTACTTAGCTAGCCAGCTGATTTAAATAGCTGAAATAACTAGCTAGCCAGCTGTCTAGCCATCTGACAACTAGCTTTTTAACTAGATAGTGGGCTGGCTAGTCAACTGACTTAATTAATTGACTTAACTAGCTAGCCAACTGGTTAGCTAGCTGACTTAACTACCTGATAACGAGCTAGGAAGCTGGCCATCAAGGTGACAAAACTAGCTGAGTTAACTAGTTATCCAGCTGGCTAGATACCTAGATAGCCAGCTGGCTAGTCACCTGACTTAACTAGCTGTCTTAATTAGCTGGCCTGCTTTATAGTCAGTTGAATTAAATAGCTTGCTACATAACTAGCCATCTGGCTATCCAGCTGAATTAACTAGGTGACATATCTAGCTAGCCAAACCTCTAACTAGCATGATAAATAGCAAGCTTCATAGCTAGCCAGCTGGCTAGTCAGCTGACTTAACTAGGTGACT
>NW_006989206.1:2273-8213 GCF_000164805.1 Carlito syrichta
GCCAGCTGGATAGCCAGCTGATTTAACTAGCTAGCTACCTACATAGCCTTCTGGCTTGCCAGCTGACTGAACTACCTAGCTACCTAGCTAACCAGCTGGCTAGTGAGCTGACTTAACAAGGTTATTTTCCTAAATAGTTAACTGGCTAGCCAGCAGACTTAACTAGCTAGCTACCCAGCTAGGCAACTGGCTCACCAACTGACTTAACTCATTAGCTTAACTAGCTAGCAAGCTGAATTAACTAACTGACTTAAGCAACTTACTACCTAGGTAGTCAGTTGGCTTAACTAGCTAGCTTAACTAGCTAGTTACTTAGCTGGCTATCTAAGTAGCCAGCTGACTTAACTAGCTAGCAGGCTGACATAACTAGCATCTTATGTAGCTTGTTTCCTAGCTAGCCAGCTGACTTAACTAGATGAAACAAATAGCTAGCCAGATGGCTAGCCATCTGACTTATTTAGCTTTAGACTAGTTAACCAGCTGGGTAGCCAAGTGACTTCACGAGTTGACTTAACTAGCTAGACAGTTGGTTGCCAGCTGACTTAACTAGCTGACTTAACTAGCTAGTCACCTGACTAACCAGCTGACTTAACTAGCTGACCACCTATTTTTCCAGTTGGCTAGCCAGCTGACTTACCTAGCTGACTTAAGCTAGTAAGCTGGCTATCCAGCTCACTTAACTAGCTAGCTACCTACCAAGCCAGCAGGCTAGCCAGCTGACTTAACTAGGTGAATTGAACAGCTAGCCTGCTTGCTAGCAAGCTGAATTATCTAGCTAGATACCTACATAGCCAGATGACTTGACAGCTGAATAAACTAGTTGACTTAAGCAGCTAGCCAGTTGACTAGCCAGCTGACTTAACTCGCTGACATCACTAGCTAGTCATTTAGCTATCTAGCTGACTCAACTAACAAGCTACTTTCCTTGCCAGTTGGCTAGCCAGTTCTCTTAACTAGCTGAATTAACCAGCTATCCAGCTGTCTAAACAACTGACTAAACTAGCTCACTCCCTAGCAAGCCAGCTGACTAGCTAGCTGACTTAACTAACTGACTTAACTAGCTAGCTACTTAGCTAACCAGCTGACTTAAATAGCTAATTTGCTAGGTATGTAGCTTGCCAGCTGACTTAAATAGTTAGCTAACTAGCTAGCTACCTGCTAGTAAGCTGACTTAAATAGTTAGCTATTTAGCAAGCTAGCTGACTTAACCAGCTAGCTAACTAGTTAGCTTACTTGTTATCTAACGTGCTAACTAGGTGACTTAATTATCTGATTTAACTCATTAGCAAATGGTCCACCTAGCTGACACAATCAGCTGACTTAACTCGTTAGCTAACTAGCTATCTAGCTGACACATCCAGCTGAATTAACTCATTAACTAACTAACTAGCTGGCCTACTCAATCAACGGACTCAACCAGTTTGCTAACTAGTTTGCTAGCTGACTAAACCAGCTGACTTAACCCATTAGTTACCTAGCTAACTACCTGAATCAACTTGCTGACTTAACTCGTTATCTAACTAGCTAGCTAGCTGTCTTAACCAGCTGACAAAATTAGAAAGCTGATGTAACTAGCTTACTTAGCTAACTGACTTATCTAGCTAATTAGCTGATTTAGCTGGCTGACTTAACTAGTTAACTAGCTGACTTAATTCCCTGAATTAAATAATTAGCTAACTATTTAGCTAGCTGAATAACTAGCTGACTTATCTGATTACCTAACTAATTAGGTTGCAGACTTAAGTAGCTGACTTACATAGTTAGCTAACTAGTGAACTAGCTGACTTAGCTAGCTGACTTAACTAGTTGGCTAATGAGATAGCTAGCTGACTTAAGTTGGTTAATGAGTTAGCTGTTTTAACTAGTTGGTATATGAGTTATCTAGCTGACTTAACTAGTTGGTTAATTAGTTAGCTAGGTGACTTAACTTGTTTGTTGATGAGTCAGCTGACTAGTTAGCTGATTTAACACATTGGCTGACTACCCAGCCAACTTGTTAGCTGGCTTAACAAGGTGCCTCACAAGTTGGCCGACTAGCTAGCTGGGTCAATGAGTTGACTGACGAATTGGCACACTAGTTAGCATAGTTAGCATGGCTAACTAGTTGGCTGACTGGTTTCCTGACCTAACTAGTCAGCAGACTATTTAGCTGAACTAACTTCTCAGCTGAAAGTTGACCGACTCGTCGGCCGATTGGTGAGCTGACATAACTAGTTGGCTGGCTAGTCAACATACTGTTTTGTTGACTTAACTAGACAGCCAGCGAATGAGCCGACTGATCAGCTGAATTAACTAGTCATCCGGCGAGTGAGCCCACTGGTCAGCTGACTTAACTATTCAGCTGGCTAGTGAGCTTACTGGTCAGCTGAACTTAGTCTGCTGGTGAGTGAGACTACTGGTCAAAAGACAAGTAGTCAATCGATGATTGAGCCAACAGGTGAGATGGCTTAACTAGTCGTTTGTCGAGTGAGTCAACTGGTGAGCTGCCTTAACTAGTCGGCCGGTGAGCTAGCCGACCAGTGAGCTGACTTAACAAGTCGGCTGGTGAGCAAGCCGACTAGTTAGCTGACCTATTGGCCTGCAAGTGTGCTGACAAGTAATTGACCTGTTGGCTGACAAGTGAGCCGACTACTTTGCTGTCTGGTTGGCCGGCGAGTGAGCTGATTAGTTAGCTGACCTGATGGAAAGCGAGAGAGCCCACTATTTAGCTGATCAACTAGCTGTCTAGCCGACTAGTTAGCTAAGTAATTAGCTGATTTGCTAGCTGACATAACTAGCTAGTTGACTAGCAAGCTGGCTATCTAGCTGACATAACTATGTAGCAAACAAGCTACCTAGATCTCTAGCTAGCTGATTTAACTAGCTAGCTAACTGGCTAGTTAACTGGTTAGCTGACTTAACTATCTAGCTGACTAGCTAGCTGACTAGCTAGCTGAGTCAACTAGCTAGAGGACTAGCAACCTGACTAGCTAGCTGACTTAACTAGCTAGCTGAATAGTTAGCTAACTTGCTAGCTGATGTAACTAGCTAAATTGCTAGCTAGCTGTCTTAACTAGCTGACTAGCTAGTCGGCTAGCTAGCTGGCAAGCCAGCTGACTTAACCAGATATCTACCTGGTTGGCTAGATGGCTGGCCAACAGACTTACCTAGCTAATAGGCTGGCCAGCTGGCCAACCAGCTGGCTTAAATAGCCAGGCGACCGGCTGGACAGTCAGATAGTCAGCTGGCTTAATTAGCCAGCCACTCTGCTGGTCAGCCGGCTACCCAGCTGGCTTAACTAGCTGGCCACCTACCTGACCAGCTGGCTAACGAGCTAGCTTAAATAGATGACTGAAGTAGATAGCCATCCGGCTAGCCAACTGGCTTAACTAGCTAGCCACCTAGCTAGCCAGTTAGCCTGGTCACTTAACATGCTGATTTAACTAGCTAGCCAGCAGGCTAGCCAGCTGACTTAATTAGCTAGCTACCTACCTCACAATGTGGCTAGCCAGCTGACTTAACTAGTTGACTTAACCAGCTAGCCAACTGACTACCGAGCTTAATTAACTATGTAGTTACCTAGGTAGCCAGTTGTCTAGCCACTTGAATTAACTAGCTGACTTAACCAGCTAGCCTTCTGGCTAGGCAGCTGACTCAACTAGCTGACTTAACTTGTTAGCCAGCTGGCTAGCCAGCTGACTTAACTAGATGACATCACTAGCTAGCCAGATGTCTAGTCAGCTGACTTAAATAGCTAGCCTCCTATGTATCCCCTGGCTTGCCAGCTGACTTAACAACCTAGCTACCCAGCTGGCTAGCGAATTGACTTAACTAGGTGACTTAACTAGCTAGCCAGCTGGCTAGCCAGCTGAATTAAGCAGCTAGCTACCCAGCTACGCAGCTGGCTAGCCAGCTGACTTAACAAACTGATTAACTAGCTTACCAGTTCACTTAACTAGCTGACTTAACTAGCTAGCTTCCTAAATAGCCAGTTGACATTACCACCTGAAATAACTAGCTAGCTAGCTAGCTAGCTAGCTAACTTTACTAGCTGAATCAACTAACTAGCCAGCTGATATAACTAGCTGACTTAACTATATAGCTACCTAGCTAGCCAGCTGACATAACTAGCTGAAATAACTAGCTAGCCAGCTGTCTAGCCATCTGAATGGACTAGCTTTTTTACTAGCTAGCGAGCTGGTTAGTCAACTGACTTAATGAGGTGAGTAAATGAGCTAGGAGGCTGGTAAGCAGGCTGATGTAACTACTTGATAAACAAGCTAGGCAGTTGGCCAGTCAGGTGACTAAACTAGCTGACTTAACTAGTTATCCAGTTGGCTAGCCAGCTGACTTTACTAGCTCTCTACCTCTCTAGTCATATATAGAGCCAGTTGACTTAACTAGCTGACTTAATTAACTAGCCAGCTGGCTAGCCAACTGATTTAACTAGGTCAATACCTAGCTAGCAAACTGACTTAACTGGGTCACTACCTAGCTAGCCAGCTGGCAAGCCAGCTGACTTCACTTGCTGACTTAACTAGCTGGCCTGCTTTCTAGCCAGTTCAATTAACAAGCTTGTTACACAGCTAGCCAGATGGCTATCCAGCTGAATTAACTAGGTGACTTATCTTGCTAGCCAGCTGTCTAGCCAGCTGACGTAAGTAGCAAGTTACCTAGCTAGCCAGCTGGCTATGCAGCTGGCATAACAAGGTATCTTAACTTGCTAGTCAGCTGTCTAGACAGCTGACATAACTAACTAGCTACCTAGCTAGCAAGCTGACTAGCCAGCGAACTTAACTAACTGACTTAAATAGCTAGCCAGCTGGCTAGCCAGCTGACTTAATTACTTAGCTACTTAGCTGGCCAGCAGGCTAGCCAGCTGACTTAACTAGCTAACTTAAGGAAGTGGCCAGCTGGCTAGCCAGCTGATTTAACTAGGAGAAATAACTAGATGCCTGATGGCTACCCAGCTCACTTAACTAGCTACCTACCTACATAACCCACTAGCTTGTCAGCTGACTTAACTACCTAACTACCTAGATAACCTGCTGGCCAGCAAGCTGACTTAACTACATGACATACCAAGCTAGCCACCTGACTTAATTAGCTAGCTACCTGGTTGGCTAGAAGGCTAGCCAGTTGGCTTAACTAGCTAGATACCTGGCTGGCTATCTGGCTAGGCAGCCATCTAGCTAGCTAGTGGGCTGACCAGCTGGCTAGACAGCTGGCTGAAATAGCCAGCAGGCTGGCTGCATACTCGGATAGCCTTCCAGTTTTACTAGCCAGCCACCCTGCTGGTCACCCATCTACCCAGCCGGCTTAACTAGCTGGCCACCTACCTGAACAGCCGGCTAACCAGCCATCTTAACATGTCAGCCACCTAACTAGCCAGCCAGTGAACCAGCTGACTTAACTAGCTGACTTAACTAGATAACCATCTGGCTAACCTGCTGGCTTAACTAGCTAGGGACCTAGCTAGCCAGCCAGCTGGCCAGCTCACTTAACTGACTGACTTAACTAGCTAACCAGCTGGCTAGCCAGCTGACTTAATTAGCTAGCTACCTACCTATGCAGGTGGCTTGCCAACTGACTTAACTTGCTGATGCAACCAGCTAGACAGCTGGCTAAACAGCTGACTTAAATAGCTAGCTACCTAGCTAGCCAAAGGGCTAGCCACTTGAATTAATTAGCTAACTTAACCAGCTAGCCAGCTGGTTAGTGAGCTGACTCAACTAGGTGACTTAACTCATTAGCCAGCTGGCTAGACAGTTGACTTTACTGGCTGACATCACTAGCTATCCAGGTGGCTAGCCAACTCACTTAACTAGCTAGCTACCTATGTATAACATTGGCTTGCCAGCTGACTTAGCTATCTACCTATCTATCTAACCAGCTGGCTAGCGAGCTGACTTAACTAGGTGACTTAACTAGCTAGCCAGCTGGCTAGCTACCTAGCTAGCC
>NW_006989207.1:0-314 GCF_000164805.1 Carlito syrichta
AAAAAATACTGATTAATGAAAAAAAAAAAAAAGTAGCAGTCATAGATGTGGAAAATAACTTTCTCTAATAGGGAAACTTTCTCAAATCGACTGCATAGATGGCTTCCTCAAATACAGTTAGGAATGGAATCAGAGTTTGAACCTGTGTAACTGCTTCAAATTTTTAGAGATTTCAACATTCCAAGCCTACTCATTGTTTGGTAAATGTGTTAATTTGTCCTCATTCAACATATGTTGTGTAATTATTACCCTTCTGTACAAAATCAAGCCTAATCATTCATAATTCGAACTGGTCAGAGCATATGGAGATTAAG
>NW_006989208.1:0-343 GCF_000164805.1 Carlito syrichta
TTGTGTCAGGGTTTAAGACAAGATGAAAACTGGCTTCCTACTCTCGTCTGTTCTTTCAGTGATAAATACACAAAATTAAAGAAACAAATAAACAAGTTTTTTGCTGCTGGGTGGTGTTACTGTTTAGTGACTTTTCTGAACTAGTCCTGAAAATATGTGTTCTTTGTTGTCTATGGCCACTGAAAGTGTCTGCTTGGTTAGCTTTCTGGTCTGCTAATGACTGAACAGATATTTCCGTATACACCTGGAACCAATATGATACAGAACCCTTTGGCAAAACCATCCCTTGCTAAGGATCTCTGTTTGTATGTCAGGGCATGCAGTCCACATTCATTAAACACTC
>NW_006989209.1:0-365 GCF_000164805.1 Carlito syrichta
ACACACACACATTAAGAAAACAGAAAGGTGGAAGACAGTGATAAAGCTGGTCAGAGTGTGTGTCTCTGTGTAAGTGAGTGTGTGCAAGGATGAATTTGCAAGTGTGTGTGTGTATAAGTGGGTGTATGAGTGTCTGACTGAGTGGGGACTCAGGAACCAGCAGTCCAAGCTCTCCAGGTGAAGTAGCCACTGTTGCTGCTGCTCCAACCCCAATGCTTTCCTTGGTGGTACAATGCAAGTGCCTTTTTAGGGAGTCAATAAGGCACACTTATGAAGAAAGCCACAGAGAATGGCTGCCACTCGGTGTGACTGGAGCCCAGTCGCCCCACCACCACCTTAAATGCCAGGCCAGAGACTGGCAGTGG
>NW_006989210.1:0-303 GCF_000164805.1 Carlito syrichta
CTACTCCACCACATTCTATTCCATTCCATTCCTCCTTGTTCCATTACATTTTAATCAATTCCATTTCATTCCATTCCACTCCTCCCAATTCATTCCATTCCATTCTTTACCATTCCTCTCCATTCCATTCCATTCCTCTCCCTTCTATTCCATTCCTCTCCATTCCATTCCATTCTATACCATTTCATTCCATTACTTTCCATTCCATTCCATTCCATATCTTGCCATTTCATTCTATTCCTGCCATTCGTTCCATTAATCTGCATTCTATTCTATACAATTCGTCTCCTTTCCATTCCATTC
>NW_006989210.1:2040-2593 GCF_000164805.1 Carlito syrichta
TTGCACTCCCTTTCCATTCCACTCTATTCCATTCCTCTCCCTTTCTTTTCATTGCATTCACTTCCATTCTATTCGTCTGTATTAAATTTCTCCCGATAGCGTTCCATTCCATTCCATTCTTCTCCATTCCATTCCATTCCTTTTCATTCCATTCCATACCTCTAAATTCAAATCCATTCCTTGTCATTCCATTATTCTCCATTCAATTCCTCTCCATTCGACTCCATTCCATTCCAGATCTCTAAATTTCTTTCCATTCATCTCCTTTACATTCCATTCCTCTTCATTCCATTCCATTTCACTGCATTCCATTCCATTCCACTCTCTTCCAATTCTCTCCATTCCATTCCATGCCTCCTTATTCCATTCCACTGAATTCAATTTCATTCCATTCCATTCCATTCCACTCCTCTCCATTCCATTCTATTCCATTCTTTTCCATTCCGTTGCATTCCATTCCTTCCTCTGCTTTCCATTCCATTCCATTCCATTCCATATCTTTCCTCTCCTTTGCATTCCATTCTTCTCTATTTTATTCCATTCCATTCCTCTC
>NW_006989211.1:0-318 GCF_000164805.1 Carlito syrichta
AATATGACGTGTAGTTTCCTGTACTTGACGCCCTCCATTACCCAGTTTCCTGTTTCACTCTCCAGGATGCCGAGACAGTTTCCAGTGACCGAGAATTCCAGTTTTTTGGATATCAAGAGAAAGACGTCAATAATGTTCTTTGGGAACTGGAATCCAAGATTCCTGTTAACCCTTCACATGACCTCCACAAAATGTGGAATATTCCAAACTCAAAACCCCAATTCCTGACTGCCCACTCACAAGAATTTTCTGTACTTGTGGTCACCTGAATCGAGGAATTTTGTACCAATATACCTTTGGATTCTGGGGAATATGATT
>NW_006989212.1:0-402 GCF_000164805.1 Carlito syrichta
AACTTGCTAGCCTGCTTACTCAACCAGCTGACTTAACCCATTAGTTGACTAGCTAACTGCTTGACTCAACCTGCTGACTTAACCCATTAGCTAACTACCCAGCTAGCTGTCTTAGCCAGCTGACTAAATTAGGTAGCTGACTTAACTAGATGATTTACCTAGATGACTTAACTACTTAGCTAGCTGACAGCTGGCTGACTTAACTACTTAGCTAGCTGACAACTACCTGAATTAGTTAGCTAACTATTTAGCTAGCTGAATAACTAGCTGACTTAACTAGTTAACAAACTATTTAGGCAGCAGGCTTAAGTAGCTGACTTAAATAATTAGCTAACCTGTGAACTAGCTGTCTTAGCTAGCTGACTTAGCTATCTAGCTAATTAGCTAGCTGACTTAGCTAGC
>NW_006989213.1:0-719 GCF_000164805.1 Carlito syrichta
GCATTTCTTGGTGGAAGGTCCCAGTTTCCGAGTCAGAGGGTCAGCAAGCCTGGGGCACCTTTCTCACCTTGAAGAGGTGAGCCGGCAGGAACCTGGTCAGGAAGCCTCGGTAACTCCCTCACCAAAGTGGGGGCAGAATTTAGGGGTGTGGCACTGGAAGGTGCAGAGCTTGGGGGACCTTCACATGTGGAGTGGGTGAGGGGTAAGGACTGAGAACAGAAGCTTTACTGGAGAATGGATTACTTCTTTCTTTCTTTCTTTCTTTCTTTCTTTCTTTCTTTCTTTCTTTCTTTCTTTCTTTCTTTCTTTCTTTCTTTCTTTCTTTCTTTCTATTTCCTCACTAAGTTGCCCAGGTTGCTTTCAAACCGCCCAACTCAGGTCAACCTCTTGGCCTGGGCCTCCCAAACTGATGCAATTGCAAACTTTCTATTTGGTCGACATCCTGGTCTTTCTTTCAGGTCTTGAACCCTGCGCCACTGGCGATTCTCCTGCCGAGGTCTACCCTCAACCAAGGTTTTCTGGGTTTTGCTTGGGGTCGAAGTGGGTCTTGCTATAGTGTCCACCCTCTTCTCGAGCTTCTGGGATATGGCCATTTTCTCGTCTCAGCCTCACCTAGTGCAGAGGAGACAGGTGTGAATAGCCCTGCCGTCCTTGCCTCTTGGAATGTTTGAGAGTCACGACCTCCCTATCCCTGATGCAATCCCTGAGAGGAGTGAGTG
>NW_006989214.1:0-300 GCF_000164805.1 Carlito syrichta
GCAGCCTTGACCAGCTGGGCTCAGGCGATCTTTCCTCCTCAACCTTCCCAGTAGCTGGAACTACAGGCATATACTACCATGCCTGGATAATTTTTTATTTACTGTAGAGATGAGGTCTCATCAAGTTGCCCAGACTGGTCTCAAACACCTGCACTTAGGCAATCCTCTCACCTCAGCCTCCCAAATTCTGGGAATACAGGCTTGAGCCCCCACACCCAGGCTAATTTTTTTCTTAAAAGATCTCTTTTAAGCCGGGCTCGGTGGCTCAGCCTGTAATCCCGCGCCTTTGGGAGGCTGAGG
>NW_006989215.1:0-3747 GCF_000164805.1 Carlito syrichta
GCTGGCTAGCTAGCTGGCTAGCCAGTTAAGTCACCTAGTTAAGTCAGCTCGCTGGCCAGCAGTTTAGCTAGATAGTGAGGTAGTTAAATCGGCTGGCAAGCCTGTGGGAAATGTAGACAGGTAGCAAATTAAGTCAGATGGCTAGCTATAAGTCTTTCTAGTTATGTCAGCTAGTTAAGTCAGCTGGCTATATAGCAGTCTAGTTAGGTATCTAGCTAGCTAAATCTGCTGGCCAGTCAGCTAGCTAATTCATTAAGTCAGCAAGTTAAGTCAACTGGCTAGGTTACTGGCTACCTAGTTAGCTAGGCAAAAAAGTCACCTTGCCAGACAGATGCCCAGCTAGTTAAGTCTGCTAGTTTAGTCAGCTGGCTAATCAGCTTGCTAGCTAGTTAAGTCAGCTCATTAAGTCACTTCTCTAGCCATCTGGCTATCTAGTTAAAAAGCTTGTTATGTGTGATGTGTAATCATCTGGCTCACTAATTATTTCAGCTAGTTAAGTCAACTGGGTAGTTAGGCAGCTAGCAAGATAAATCAGCTTTATATGTCAGGCAGTTAGATAGTTAAGTCAGCTACTTAAGTCAGCTAGCTATATGATAGCTAGTTAGGTAGCTAGCAGGTTGAATCAGCTACTTAAATCAACAGTCTTGCTAGGTAGCTAGCAATTTAAATGAGCTATTTAAGTCAGCTGGGTAGCTAGGTAAGTCTGTTAGTTAAGACAGCTGTATAGCCATCAGCCAAGCAGGATTGCTAGTTTTACGTCAGCCAGCTAGCCAGCTGGCTAGCGAGTTAAGTCACCTACTTAACTCAGCTCACTGGCCAACAGGATAGCTAGGTATTTAGGTAGTTAAGACAGCTTGCAAGTCAGCAAGCTTAGTAGGTAGGTAGCTAGTTAAGTCAACTGGCTAGAATCTGGCATCTAGTTATGTCAGTTAGTTAAGTCAACTAGCTCTCCAGCTGTCTAGCTAGGTAGCTCGATAGTTAAGTCTGTTGGCAATCCAGTTGTCTACTTCGTGAATTCAGCTAGTTAAGTCAGCTGGCTAGCTTGCTGGCTAGCTACAGAGCTGGGCAAAGAAGTCATTTGGCTAACCAGTTTGGTAGCCAGGTAGCTAGCTAGTTATGTCAGCTGTCTAGTCAGCGGGCTAGCTAGTTAAGCCACCTAGTTAAGTCAGCTGAATAGCCAGCTGGCTAGCTAGGTAACTTCCTAGTTAAATCAGCTGGATACACAGCTGGCTAGCTATAAAAGTCACCTAGTTAATTCAGTTGGATAGCCAGTTGAGTAGCTATATAGTAACCAAGTTAATTCAACTGGCTAGATAGCAGGACAGCTAGTTAAGAGAGCTAGTTAAGTCAGCTGGCTAGGCAGCTCTCTAGCTAGGTAGTGAAATAGTTAAGTCTGATGCCTAGCCAGCTGGCTAGCTAATTAAGTCAGCTAGTTAAGTCACTTGCTATCCAGGAGGCTAGATAGGTAGACAGCTGCTTAAGTCAGCTGGCTAACCAGTTTGCTAGCTAGGTAGCTAGCTAGTTATGTCAGCTGTCTAGTCAGCTGGTTAGCTAGTTTACTCACCTAGGCAAGTCAGCTGACTAGCCATCTGGCTGCCTAGGTAACCTGCTAGTTAAGTCAGCTGGCTAGACAGCTGGTTAGCTAGATAAGTCACCTAGTTAATTCAGCTGGATAGCCAGCTGGCTAGCTATGTAGCAACCTAGTTAATTCAACTGGCTAAAAAGCAGGCCAGCTAGTTAAGACAGCTTGTTAACTCAGCTTGCTAGCCAGCTGGCTGGTTAGTTAGTGACCTAGTTAAATCCATTTGCTATCCAGCTGGCTAGCTACTTAAGTCAGCTAGTCAGTTGTCTATCCATGTGGCTAGAGAGTTAGAGAACTAGTTAAAACAGCTGGCTATCGAACTGGATATCTATTTAAGTCAGCTAGTTAAGTCACCTGGCTGGCAAGCAGCCAAGCTTGTTAATCAACTAGTTGTCAAGTGCCTAACCAGCTGAATAGCTAGTTAAGTCACCTCGTTAAGTCAGTTGGCTAGTCATCTCACTAGATAGTTAAAAAGCTAGTTAATTCAGATGGCTAGACAGCAGGCTAGCTAGATATTTAAACCAGCTTAATTAGCTGGCTAGCTAGGTTGCTAGCTAGTTAAGTCAGCTAGTTATGTCAGCTAACAACAATGTTAAGTCAGCTAGTTAAGTTGACTTTCTAGCAAGATATCTTGCTAGGTAGCTAGCTGGTAATTTCGGCTAGTAAATTCAGCAATCTAGTTAGGTAGCTAACTTGTTAAATCATCTAGTTAATTCAGCTGAGTAGCCAGCTGCCCAGCTTGGTATCTAGCTAGGTAAGTCAGCTGACTAGCCAACTAGCTAGATAGTTAAGTCACCTAGGTAACTCAACTCTCTAGCCAACATGTTAGGTAGGTAGCTAGGTAGTTAAATCAGCTAGTAAGCCAGTGCAATACATAGGTACTTATCTAGTTATGTCAGCTGGCAAGCCACACGGCTAACTAGAGTTTTCAGCTAGTTGTCAGCTGGCTAGCCAGTGGGCTAACTAGTTATGTCAGCTAGTTGAATCAGCTGGTCAGCCAGCTGGCTAGCTGGTTAAGTCAACTAGTTAATTCAAGTGGCTAGTCAACTGGCTTGCTATGTAGCTGGCTAGCCAGCTGACTAGCTGGTTAAGTCAGCTAGTTAAGTCAGCTCAAGAGCCACCTAACTAGGTAGGTAGTTAGCTAATTAAGTCAGCTGGCTTGCCGATGGGCTAGCTAGTTAAGTTAGCAAGTTAAGAGAGCTGGATAGCCAACTGGCTGGCTAAGTGGCTATCTAGTAAAGCCAGTTATTTAGCCAGATGTCTATCTAGTTAAGTCAGCTAGTTAACTCAGCTGGTTAGACGGCTGACTTGCTAGGTGGCAGGCAAGTTAAGCCACCTTGTTAGCAGGCTGGTAATTTAGGTGGCCAGCTAGTTAAGCCAGCTGGCTGGCTGGCTGACCAGCAGAGTGTCTGGCTAGTTTAGCTGGCAGGTTGTCACAATGTCCAGCTTGCCGGCTGGCTATTTAAACCAATTCGCTAGCCAGGTGGCCACCCCACTAGCTAGCCAGTTGCCTAGCCTGCTAGACAGTCAGGCAGCTAGCTATTTAAGAGAGGTGGCTATCCATGTAGCCAACCATGTAGCTAGGTAGTTAAGTCAGTTGCCTAGCCAGCTAGCCAGCCAACTAGCTAGTCAGCCAGTTAAGTCAGCTAGATAGCCAACTAGATATTTAAGTGAGCTAGCAAGTCAGCTAACTGTTCAGGTACTTAGTTAAGTCAGCTAGCAAGTCAGGTTACTAGTCAGCTAGCTAGTTAAGTCAGCTAGCTAGCCAGCTAAGTAGTTAAGTCAGCTAGCAAATCAGTTAGTTACTTAGCTAGCTAGTCAGCTAACAACTCAGCTAGCTGGTGAGCTAACAAGTGGGCTCCCTCTCTTTCCATTAGTTCAACTAACAAGTAGGCTCGCTCGCCTGCCAACTGGTCAGCAAACTAGTCATCTTGCACACCAGCCATCAAGTCAACAAACTTGTCATCTCGCTCGCAGGCCAACAGTTCAGCTAACTAGTGGGCTCCCTAGCCAACAGACTAGTTAAGTCAGCTCACTTGTCGGCTCACTAGCTGACTGACTAGTTATGGCAGTGCATGCATCGGCTTACTTGCCAGCAGACTAGTTAATTCAGCTGACTAGTTGGCTCTCTCACTGGCCAACTAGTTAAGTCAACACACCTGTCT
>NW_006989216.1:0-350 GCF_000164805.1 Carlito syrichta
ATGTCTGGGAAAGATTTTAATTCTCCCTCACTGATGAAGTTTAGCTTAGCTGGATAGGTTATTCTTGGTTGAAACTGTTTACCTTTGAGAACTTTGAAAATTGGACTACAAGCTCTCCTAGCCTGAAGTGTTTCTGTAGATAAGTCTGCTGCTGTTCTAGTTGGTCTTCTCTGATATGTAGTCTGAATTTTTTCTCTTGCTGCCTTTAGGATTTTTTCTTTTATACCTACTCTATTTAGGCAAATTACTATGTGTCTAGGAGTTGGGTCTTCTCGTTTGTTGTCTTGCATGGGTTCTCTGAATCTCTTGTGTTTGAATTGTCATATCACTGATGAGATGAGTGAAGTTTT
>NW_006989217.1:0-893 GCF_000164805.1 Carlito syrichta
TCTAACGAGATATCTACCTGAGTTAATGAGTTGGTTAATGAGTTAGCTACCTGTTTAACTAGTTGGTAAACGAGTTAATTAGCTGCATTAGATAGTTGTTTAATGAGTTAAGTAGGTGACTTAACTTGCTGGTTGATGAGTCAGCAGAATAGCTAGCTGTTTTAACATGTTGGCTGACTACATGATCGACTTGTTTGCTGGCTTAACAAGTTAAATGACTAGTCGGCAGACTACTTAGCTCGGTTAGATAGTTGATTAACGAGTTGGCCCACTAATCAGCTCTGTTATCTAGTCGGATGGCAGGTGTGCTTTCCTAACTAGTCAGCAGATTAATAGGGCAATGTGTTAGATGGCTTAACTTGTTGGCAACTAGTTAACTGAACTAACTTGTTGGCAAACAAGTTGACCGAGTAGTTGGCTGATTGGGTTGCTGACTTAACTAGTTGGCAGGCTAGGTGGCTGACAGGTTAGCTGACTTAACTAGCCATCAGCGTGTGAGCCGACATGTGAGCTGTTTTAACTAATTGACCGGCGAGTCATCCGACAGGTCATCTGACGTAACTAGTCAGCCAGAGAGTGAGTTGACTGGTTAGCTGACTTAACTATTCGACTAGTGAGTGAACTAACTGGTCTGCTGACTTTAGTCGACTGGTGAGTGAGCCGACTGGTCATAGGACTTAACTAGTTGACCAGCCAGGAAGCCGAGTGTTGAGCTGATTTAAATAGTAAATGGGAGAGTTAGGCGACAGGCGACCTGCCTTAACTAGTCAACTGGTGAGCGAGCCAACTGGTGAGCTGACTTAACTAGTCGACTGGAGAGCAAGCCAACTAGCAAGCTAACCTGTTGGCCTGTGAGAGAGCCAACATGTTAGTTGACCTGTTGGCTGGTGAGC
>NW_006989218.1:0-536 GCF_000164805.1 Carlito syrichta
TTCCTTTCCATCGCCTTATTAAAAATTGGTAGCAGTATACCTTCTAATTTGTACCAAATTTAAGTGTGTGAAATACTGTCTCATTGAGAATAAGACAATCTTTATCATTTTAATACACATGTTGGCTTTGTACTTTGTTATATTTATATTTTTAGATCATTACATATATAAAATATGCAGTGTATTTCCTTCCTTTTGCTCACTCATGTAGCCTGACACCTCAGAATCTGAAATGTTTAATTTAATCTTTGAATAGAACAAAAAGGTATTCTTCATAATTATGATTTTCAAGTTGGCACACACCTTTAGGAAAATGATAACATAGAGTACCTTAAAAGACCAAAGTGCCTCATCAAGCAGAATTTAATATAAATGTGTTATATAAAATATCTTACCCTAGATATTTGGTCCTAGTATTAAAAGAAATGTAAGCAGAATATTTAACCTAAGTCTAGTTCGGTTCTAATTCAGTTCTGATTTGTTTCCAGGGTCAATTTTTCTAATTTATATGTTATCTGCATATATTGCAGTATATT
>NW_006989219.1:0-802 GCF_000164805.1 Carlito syrichta
CGGTGGCCGGGAGCGGCCACTGCACTCCAGTCTAGGTGACAAAGTGAGACTCCAACTCAATAAAAAGAAAAAAGAAAAAGAGGAAGTCACATTATCCCTCTTCACTGATGATATGATTCCATAACTAGAAAATCTAAGAGAATCTATCAAAAACCTGCTTGGACGATAAAATATTTTGGCAAAGTCTCAGGGTACAAAATAAATGTGCGAAAGACAGTTGCATTCCTATACACCAACAACAAGCAGGCAGAGACCGAAATTAAAAGCACTATGCCATTCACAATAGCCACACAAAAAAATGAGATACCTCAGCATCTTCCTAACCAGAGAAGTGAAAGACCTTTACAATGAGAACTACTAAACACTGCTCAGAGAAATCCAAGAAGACACAAACAAATGGAAAAATATTCCATGCTCATGGATAGGAAGAATCAACATTGTTAAA
Source organism: Carlito syrichta (assembly GCF_000164805.1). NCBI lineage: Eukaryota > Metazoa > Chordata > Mammalia > Primates > Tarsiidae > Carlito > Carlito syrichta. The sequence continues at coordinate 446 of NW_006989219.1, forward strand.
ATGTCCATCCTACCAAAGACAAACTACAGATTCAACGCATTACCCATTAAGTTACCAACATCATTCTTCTCAGACCTGGAAATGACAATACAGAAGTTTATATGGAAACATAAATAATCATGAGTAGCCAAAATAATCCTCAGCAAAAGAGATGAAGTAGGAGGTATCACACTTCCAGACTTCAAACTACAGTAATCAAAACAGCCTGGTATTGGTACAAGAACCAGCATATAGACAAATAGAGCAGAATAGAAATTCTCAAGCAAAACCTCAATTTCTCAACCAACTCATCTTTGACAAAGCCTCCACCAACAACCACTGGGGAGAGGAGAACTCATTCAGTAAATGGTGTTGGGA
>NW_006989220.1:0-330 GCF_000164805.1 Carlito syrichta
AGCTATATATATATATAGCTATATATATATATTCATTGGGATGTCACTCCGTCGCCGAGGCTGGAGTGCATGGCACCCTAATGACCACCATAGCCTCCACCCGCTGGCTTAGGCGATCCTTCCACCTCAGCCTTCCAAGTTGCTAGATCTACAGGTGTGCAACGCCACACCTGGCTTATTTTTGATTTACTGTAGAGACGCGGTCTTACCAAGTTGCCAAGGCTGGTATCGTACTTCTGAAGTGAGTGACAGTCCTCTTGCCTCGGTCTGCCAAAGTGCTGGGATTATAGGCTGAGCCACTGCACTCAGCCATAGCTGTATGCTTAATGA
>NW_006989221.1:0-345 GCF_000164805.1 Carlito syrichta
GGATGGACATCTTAACAATGTTGATTCTTCCTATCCATGAGCATGGTATATCTTTCCATTTGTTTGTGACTTCTTGGATTTCTTTGAGCAGTGTTTTGTAATTCTCATTGTAAAGGTCTTTCATATCTCTGGTTAGGAAGATGCTGAGGTATTTCATTGTGTGTGTGTGTGTGTGTGTGTGTGTGTGTCTCTATTGTGAATGGGATTGGGCTTTTAATTTAGGTCTCTGCTTGCTTGCTGTTAGTATATGGGAATGTAACTGACTTTTGTACATTTATTTTGTACCCTGAAACTTTGCCAAAGTCCTTTATCAGTGCCAGCAGGTTTTTGACAGATTCTCTTGGA
>NW_006989222.1:0-677 GCF_000164805.1 Carlito syrichta
ATGTTAAATTTATTTTATCTAAAGACTTTCTTTTAGCAATCCTCACCACCTTGACTATTGCATGTTTTCCGAATCCTTGCTAATGAGATAGGCAAAAATTAATATCATTTTACTTTCAAATCCATGAAGTTCCTGACCGATGAGAAATAGAGGAGAAGGTTGAGGCGGGATTTCACTGAATCATGGATGCTTCCTTCCCTGTAATACTACCTTGAGGGTCAAATACAGGTGTGAAGGCCATTGAGCCAGTACCTGTGTTGACTCTCCTGCATACTTTGAAGTCTCCCCCTTGCCCCTTCCATCAGTTTTCATTGGCAACAGTGCTACTGTTCTCTCATTCCTTGACATGCCACCTTCACCTGCCAGAAAGCCTGAGGGCCACTCATATATTTCCATCAGCAATTTGCCACCAAATCTAATAAAAAGCACCCACTGGGTCATAATTTTCAGCTGGTCCCTGAATGATGAATTACTTAGTGCAATTTGTCTGACGGACAAACTCTCATAAACCATGAACTCAGAGAAGGAAGGGGCATGAGGGAACATTAAAAGGAGTGCAGCAAAAATGTCCAGTTGGCTCCCAAGAGCACTATCCACTTACCTCTTACAACAAGCCAACAGCGGACTTTTAACTGGGCACATGGCCATGTGAGACTACCGAATTTCCCAGCCTCCCC
>NW_006989223.1:0-7547 GCF_000164805.1 Carlito syrichta
AAAAAATCAAATACTTTGGCATCTTCCTAACCAGAGAAGTGAAGACCTTTACAATGAGAACTACAAAACACTGCTCAAAGAAGTTCAATAAGACACAAATGGAAAAAATATTCCATGCTCATGAATAGGAATAATCAACATTGTTAAAATTTCCATCCTACTAAAGGCAATCTACAGTCAATGCAATACCTATTAAGTTGCCAACACCATTCTTCTCAGACATGGAAATGACAATACATAATACATAATTAATCAGGAAACATAAATGACCACGAATACCCAAAACAATCTTTAGCAAAAGAAACAAAGCAGTGGGTATCACACTTCCAGACTTCAAACTTTCTATAAGGCTACAATAATCAAAACAGTCTAGTATTGGTACAAGAACAGGCATACAGACCCATGGAACACGTTAGAGATTCCAGAAGCAAAGCCTCGATTTCTCAACCAATTCATCTTTGACAAAGCCTCAACAACAACTAATGGGGAGAGGAGAAATGGTGCTGGAAAAACTGGATGATCACCTGCAGACTATAAGAATCTTAGAAAATGCAGGAGACACTCTTATGGAAATTGGAACTGGCAGCCAATTCCTGATTAGAACTCTAAATGCCCATACCTTAGGAAATAAGATAGACAAATGAGACCTCATCAAACTAATGAGTTTCTGCAAAGGAAAAGAAACCATCAAAAGAGCAGAGAGACAGCCCACAGAATGGAAAAAAAGAAGTTGACCAACTAATATATATATATGTCTGACAGATGCCTAACATCAAGATTCTACAAGGAACTCAAACTCACCAAAATATAAAAAATGAACAGCCCTATTAAGAAGTGAACAAAAGACATGAATAAACCCTTCTCAAAAGAAGATATATGGGCAGCCAACAGACACATGAAAAAGTGCTCAGCCTCACTCATCATCATAGAAATGCAAGTCAAAACCACAATGAGATACCAACTAAACCCAGTAAGAATGGCCATCATTAATAGAACAAACAACAGATGATGGCAAAGATGCAAAGAAGAATGAACACTTCTACACCACAGGTGGGAATGCAAACCAGTGCAACCTCTTTGGAAAACAGTGTGTCAACTTTTAAAAGAACTAGACATTGACCTTCCATAAGACCCAGTAATTCCCCTTTTGGCAATGTACCCAGAAGAAATCCAATCATTCTACAAAAAGATACCTGCACACAAATGTTTGTTTCAACTCTGTTCACAACAGCAAAGACATGGAGTCAACCATGCTGCCCATTGAAACTGAACTAGATAAAAAAATGTAGTACAATGGAATATTATGCAGTCGTAAAGAAGGACAGACATATGGACTTTGCAGCAACTTGGATGGATTTAGAGTCAATCATACTCAGTGATCTATCACAGAAACAAAGAAGAGAGTAGCATATATTCTCACTCACAAGCAGACCTTGAACACTTATAATACTACAAGAAAGAGATTGGTAGTACTGGAAAATTGTCAGGGGGGTGGGATTGGCAGTTGAGGGAAAATGTTAGAGAAGGGAGGAGTACACCTCATCAACAAGGTTACATGCATAATCAAGGTTTGTATACCTAACCCTGAATTGTAACTCACATCTTTATAATAATAATAAATTAATTAAATTAAACAATTGTCCAATGTTTAACAGATTTATGTATATTATCTTATTTGATATATAAACACAAAATAAAACTATAAAATTTTTAGCCCCAATATAGACATGAAAAAATTTAGATTATATACATGTGTGTATATGAATATATTTACATATTCATTCAAATGTTAGAATAAGGTCTGGGCTTTTCTTGCTATCAGGCCTTTGGATTTTGACTGAAACTATAGAGCCAGATTTCCTCATCCCCCAGTTTATAGATGACAGATTGTGGGACTTCTTAGTCTCCATAATTTTATAAGCCAATTTCTCATGGTAAATTTTTCTCTGTATGTCTACACATATGTTCTATTGATTGTGTTTCTCTGAAGAATCCTGAGTAATACAAATTTTGGTAACAAGAATAGTTTTAGTGGAACAGAATTTAAAAGATGAGTTTCCTGAATTAACACTGGGGTTTCTGGAATTGGATCTCTAACATGATTTGACTTAAAAACATTAATGACTTTATTGCCAATAGTAAAGACAGCAATGATAATTCATGGCTTAAGCTGTTTATAGAGATAAACGATCTGCATTCTCTTCTCCTAACCAACCACTTATAAGAATCTAGGATCTAAATGACTGTGTATGTGATACTTGTCTACTTTTCAAATAGATTTTGGTTGGTTGATTCTAACATTGTTGGACAAAGTGATTTAAAAAAAAAAAAGAATGAGCACCCAGGGATTAAAATTCCCAGCTCAAGAGCTGTATAAATGATCTAAGAGCTTCTAAGTGTGTCCTGAAAAAGAACTGTATCTCCTGTAGCTGCAGGGCTAAAATGGTTGAAAATAAAACACAGAACTCTATTTTTTGAGTGGCTGAGTTGAAATGAAACATCTTAATTCTGATAAGTCCCCTATGCCATAAATATATCTCTTTACCCTCAGTGGAACTTGCACTCCATCCCTAGCAAAAGTGACCTCCCAGTTGCAGTGGTATGGGTCTTTCCATCTTTGTCTAATGTGATTAATTTTGTATTGCCTGAGAAAATGGCTTCCTCTAAGTCTCTCCATCCAAGATAATAATTATACTCCCATGGATCCAATACAATTACCATTCTCTGCCTCTAGACTTAAAACCGGTCTTGAGTTCTAGTAGAATCCTGAAAGTAAAGTACAAAATGTGATCAATGAGGAGGCATGCTACATTTCAAAGGAATTACTACAGATAATTTTATAAGCAGAAATTTGAACATATGTGGAAATGGATATTAATGAGATAATGATTGAAGAAACATAAAGGTGGATCAGACCACATTTGTTAATATAGGCAGACTAATCAAAGTTTCTCCATTTAATGTTGCAGCTTGGGACTAAAAAGAGCTCTTAACAGTTTATTTGGTTGATTAACTGAATTGTAGGCCAAAAGATGGCCCACTATAAGTGAATGAAAAGAAAGGGATTTAAAGGCTCAGAGAATTCGCTGCTTTACCTTAGTGGTATATCAACTCTCTAGCCCTATTCAATTTGCAGGTATCTTATTTGTCTTTACTCTCCAAAATATATCACTATAATATATCAACAACATCATGTTGATTGAACCTAGTAAGCTACAAGTAGCAACTACTCTAAACTTATTGGAAACACATTTGTGTGTAACAAAATTGGAACTACATTCTATTAAATTTCAAGATGTCTAACTCAGTGAAATTTATAGGGGTCACATGGTAGCATGTTGAGATATACCTCCCAAGATGAAGGGTAAGTTATATCTGGCCCCTCCTAAAAGCAAGAAGGAGGCAAAATACCTAGTGAGCATATTTGGATTTTGGAAGCAACACATTCCAAATTTTGGCCCATTTGCCTAAGACCTAAAAAGATACTACTCTTCTCCTTCTCCTTCTCCTTCTCCTTCTCCTTCTTCTTCTTCTTCTTCTTCTTCTTCCTCTTCCTCTTCCTCTTCTTCCTCCTCTTCTTCCTCCTCTTCCTCCTCCCCCTCCTCCTCCCTCCTTCCTCTTCTTCCTCCTCCTCCACCCTCCCCCTCCCTTCTTCTTCCTCTTCTTCTTCCTCCTCCTCCTCCTTCTTCTTCTTCTTTAGAAAATGGATTTATAATTGAATTATAGAGAGAGAAAGAGAGGAGATTCACCTCCCCAAGGTGGGGGAGAGGGCCATAGGTTAAGAAAACATGACCTGACCATAGCCCATGACCACACCATAGCTTAGCAAGACGATGGCCAAGCTGCTAGCTTTCAATGGGGTCCAGAACAGAGACAATCATGCAGCATGTTCAGGCTGCTATACAACCTGCCTAGCCAGGTGGGTCATAAGATTCAGTAGACCCAATGTCGTTTGAAGTGGAATTAGGGATACTCTTTGGAGCCTCTGTCAGGCTCCTATAGGTGAATTTAAACTCGGGACTTTAGTATTTAGGAGCAAGACACTACCAGTATCTTTCTACAACTGCTCCTCTTTTCTTTACCTATGTCATGGCTTCTTACTCAGCCTTAGGAGAGATGGAACAATCGCCACGGGCTACCAAATTACCATGAAACACGAACTGCCTATCAAGAATTGGTTGTTATCTGATCCACTAAGATATGCATTTGGGTCTTTACAACATTCCATCATCAAAAGAAAGTGATATGTAAATGTTTCATCTGGGCAGCCCCTGAAGGCCCAAGTAAGTTACATGAAGAAGTGGCATAAGTGCCCATGGTTTCCACTCTTGCTACACAGATTTCTACATTCTCGAAGGAAAGTGGTGTGGGCAAATCTTCTCAAAAGGCAGAAATGTAAGTTGTGCACCTAATTGTGTACTTTTCTCAGAAGGAGGTATGGTCAGACATGTTTGTATTCTGATTTATGAGCTATAGCCAGTGATCTGTCTGGATGATCAAAGACCTGAAAGAAAAATGCTTAGAACATTGATGATGAAAAAGAGTTAAGGAAAATATATGTGAACAGAACTCTTTGAGTGGTTAAAATATACAAAAATATTTGTGCCTCATGTGAATGCTCACCTAAGGTTACCCTCAGAAGAGAAAAATTTTAAAAAACAAGTAGATGGGGTGACTCCATCTGTGGATAACAATGAACTAAGTATGTTGGTATCAGGAATGTGCAGAATGATTGTGCTCTCACAAAATATATATGTTAAAATCTTAACCCCCAAGATGATTTTATTAAGAGGTAGAGCTTTTGGGAGATAATTAAAACGTGAAGGTAGAACCCTTATAAATGGGATTGATGACTTTATGAAGAGAGATCTCTCACCCCTGCTGCCAGGTGAGAAAACAGTGAGAAGATTCTATTGATCCAGCAAGTGGGCCTTCATCAGACAGACACCAAATCTGTTAGCAGTTGATCTTGATCCAGTATCCAAAACTGGGGGAAATATATTTATGTTGTTTATAGGATGCCCAGTCTATGGTATATTTTTATAGCAGAATGATCAGACTAAGACATACGTACTCAGCAACACAGATTTCCACTCACTAAGATACTCAGTTACAGCTGAGTACACAATTTGCTAGCAGTAAAGACCAACACTGAGCCCCTGATATGATATCATCCTTTGCAACTATTAGCCAGCAACCTCATGAAAGGTTAACTGCTTTAGACCACTTTCATTATGAAAGGGACAGCTTTTTGTCCTTATTGGAATAGACACTTATTCTGGCTATGAATTTGCCTTACCTGTACATAAAACTTCTGCCAAAAATACTGTCCAAAGAAGTTTGGGAAATGGCTCATACTTAGAGAACTCACCAGATGAGCCACATCATCCTGAAGCAGCTGGCTTGCTAAAGTGGTAAAATGGTTTCTGAAGATTCAGTGATAGTGCCAATTAGGTGGTAATATTTTATAGGGTTAGGGCCAGTTCTCTAGATGTCTACATGCACTCTGAATTAGGATCCAATATACAGTAATCACAGGTCCAGGAATCTAGTCCTCTGTTTCCTCACACATTGTCTGACTGGTTGTTCTATTCATTATGGAAAGTGAGATATAGGAGTATCCAATTATCATTGTAAATTATTATTGTTTATGTCTTCATTTAATTCTAAAATGTTTGCTTCATTTTAAGGAGTTATTGTTAGGTATGTATATCATAGCAATTTTTAGTATCTCCTTATGAGACGAAAACACTTTTTACCCCTACTCACTTAAATAATTTTAAGTGGAATATGATATACTTTGCCCCAAATATTGTTTTCAAACTATGAAAATTGTAGGATTAGGTAACATTCAGGTTTATAGATGTAAATATATGAATATGCTTTTGATACACTTTAAAACAACTTATAGAATTTATCAATAGTTTAGTCCTATTTATCAAATAATAATCTGGATATTATAAAATTTCAAGTAATCAGAAAACATATAACTATTTAATGGTCATTATTTCCCATGCTGTCTTCTTAGTACCTTCTTATGTGTATCATTCATTCATTTTAATCTTCCAAAAGACCTTATTAGGCAGTAATTATTACTAAATTAATAATTTAATAGAAAAACATTTATTTAGATAGTAGATGTTACTTGTCTAAGATCATACTACTAGTAGATGCACCTTGTTTAAAACACAGGCAATCTACTCTAGAATACACACTTAAATTCCTTTTGATTTCTACTAAAGTGTATTGGTGGTAAAATCACTAGCTTGTGATCAAAATATGGTAAGAGAGGAAAAAAGGTGAAATCATTAACAAAGATTTTAAGATATAGACAGAGAGAGAAACATATGCTATGGGCAAGACCTAGAGTGAAAGCTTGAAAAATGAATGGGGTTACATATTGGGAGCAGAAGTTAAATGAGAGTGTCAGAGAACATATGAAAACAATATATTTAATTCTCAGATCTCGGTCTCAAAAACTCTTAGTTATTAAACCTAACAAAGCTGATCCACCTTTTAACCTTTGAGTTAGAAACACAATTCTGAGAAATAGATTCAATGACCCAGAATTAATGTCCAGATAGCTAAAATTTTAATGAAAACCCAATGATTCTAATGTCAAGTTATGTGATTGCCTTTAGAAGGAAAAAAAAAATCACGCAGGCATCTAATGATTAACAGAACAGCTTTGATAAGTCTAATGTGACACATCATGGTTGTGTGGTAGGATCAAGTGCCCCCAAAGGATATTTACCTCGTTATTCCTCGATACCTGCACACATATTCCTGGAACTGTGCATATATTATCTTACATGGCAAAAGATGCTATGCAGACGTGATTAAAGTTAAGGTTAAGACTATTGAGTTGTGTAGAATATTTTATTTTTAACTTAATTTATTTTATTTCTTTTTATTTATTTAATTTTATATTATTACAGAGATGTGGGATACAAGTCAGAATTAACTACATAGGTAGACTCCATACAGGTTAAATTTGGACTTCCAACTGGTCCTCTACATAGGTAGGCTCTATACGGGTTAAATTTGGGCTTTCACCTACATCCTCTGGTAGTGGATGCAGTACCATTTGTAATGTCATGTGCACCAAAACTTTTCACTCCCTCCATCACCTAGCAATGCCCAACAACTGCTGGTTTTTCTCTTGTGTTCATGTGATTATTGTTCAGGGTCCACTTACATAGGCCTTAGCATATGTTTTTCTCTTTGTGTCTGCATCTGAAAAGCTTTGTTAATGATTTCACCTTGTTTCTTCTCTTACCATATTTTGATTGCAAGCTATTGATTTTACAACCAATTCAATGGTATTCAGGTTTTTTTTGTTTCTATGAGAGATTATTTTGAATGGTGATCTCCAAATCTGCACAATTTGCTACGAAAGTTCAAGATTTTGTTCTTCTATATGCCTGCATAATACTCCATCTTGTATATGTACCGTATTTTCTTTATCCAGTCTGCTTTTGATAGTCAGCAGAGTTGATTCCATGATTTACTATTGTGAATAGTGCAGTAATAAACATACATATATA
>NW_006989223.1:8555-11822 GCF_000164805.1 Carlito syrichta
AAACAACTGTGGTACATATACATAACGGAATACTATGCAGCCATGAAAATGAACAAAATCATGAATTTCGCAGCAACCTGAATGGAACTAGAGTCTATAATACTGAGTGACCTCTCACAGAAGCAAAGATCCAAGTATCACATGTTCTCACTCATATAATGAACCTTGAACATCCAATGTAATAGTATAAGAAAATGACTGACAGTAGTGGGAAACTATGGGGGGGAGGTAGATGGGATTAACGGTAGCAAATGTGTGTCTGGGGATGGGGAAACACCTCTTATCAACAAAGGTGCCTCTTATCAACAAAACATATTTGCATATCTAACCCTTAACTGTACCCCACAACATCATAATAAAAAATATTGATTATAAAAAATAATAATTGCCAAAAAAATAAAATAATAGTCTTTCTTACTGGAGTTAGGTTGTATCTCATTGTAGTAGTATTGATTTGCATTTCTTTGATGATTAGTGAGGATAAGCATTTTTCAATGTGTCTGTTGACTGCTTCTGTGCTTTCTTTAGTGAAGTGTGTGTTCATGTCCTTTGCCCACATTTTTTTTGAGTTCTTTACCCACTTTTTAATGAGGTTGTTTGTTTGTTTTCTTTCACATTGTCTGAGTTCCTTGTAGAAACTGAATGTTAGACCATTGTCATATGCATAATTTGCAAATATTTTCTTCCATTCTGTGGGTTGTCTCATTTCTTTCCTAATGGTTTCTTTTGCTGTGTAAGTACTTTTTAGTTTGATGAGGTCTTACTTGTCTATCTTAGCTTTATGGTATTCACTTTTGGACTTGGTCAATAATTGGTAGCCTACTATGATGTGCATAACAATGTTTCCTATGTTTCCTTCTAGGATTCTAATAGTTTGAGGTTTTACATTTAGGTCTTTGATCCAATTTGTGTTGATTTTTATATAAGGTGATTGGTAGACATCAAGTTTTATTCTTCTGCTTTTAGTCAGTCAGTTTTCCCAACACCATTTGCTAAATATGGCTTCCTTTCCCTGGTGATTGTTATTGGTAGTTTTTCCAAAGATGAGTCGGTTGAGAGACTGAGTTTTTGTTTCTGTAATCTCTGTCCTGTTCTTTTGAACAATGTGCCTGTTCTTGTAGCAATGTCAGACTGTTTTAGTTACTATAGCTGTGTAAAGTCTGAAAGTGATACTTCCAGCTTCTTTGCTTTTTTGAGGATTGTTTTGGCTCTTTGTGCTCTTTAATTTTTCCATATGAATTTCTGTATTGTCATTTCCAGACCTGAGAAAAATGATGCTGGTAATTTGAAGGGTATTGTACTGAATGTGTAGATTGCCTTGGGTAGGATGGATATTTTGACCATATTTATTCTTCTAATCCATGAGCAAGAAAGGTTTTTCCATGTGTTTGTGATTTTTTTGAGCAGTGTTGTAATTTTCATTGTAAAGGTCTTTCGCTTCGCTGGTTAGGTGAATGCCAAGGTATTGTGTGTGTGTGTGTGTGTGTGTGTGTCTATTGTGAATGGAATTGTGCTTTTTATTTGGTCTCTGCCTGCCTGGTGCTGGTGTGTAGAACTGCAACTGTCTTTTGGATGTTGATTTTGTACCCCAAAACTTTACTGAAGTCATTTATTAGTGTGAGAAAGATTTTGACAGACTCCCTTGGGGTTTCAAGGTATAGAATCATATTATCTGCAAAGAGGGATAGCTTGGCTTTCTATTTTCCTAGGATTTCCATCACTTTGTTGAATAAGAGAGGTGAGAGTGGGAATTATTGTCTTGTTCTCATTCTCAGAAGGAATGCTTTCAACTTCTACCCATTGACCAAAATGTTGACTGTGGGTTTATCATAGGTGACTCATATTGTTTTGAGGAAGGTTCTATGCCTAAGTGTTCAAAGGTGTTTTTCAAGATGAGATGCTTGATTTTTATCAAATGCTTTTTCTGCTTCTAAGTATGTATCAAGTGGTTCTTGTTTTTACATCTGTTAATGTATTGAATTCCATTTATGGTCTAGTAAATATTCAGCCAGCCCCTGCCTCCTAGAAATGAAGCCAATCATTGTTTATTTGGACATTTTCACTCTTTTTTTTCATATGGGATAATTCTTGAGATATGTTGTTGGATCTGATTTTCTAGAATCTTGTTGAGCTTTTTACATCTGTGTTCATCAAAGAGATTGGCCTGAAATTTTTTCTATTTGTTGGATCTTTGCCAGGTTTGAGCATCATTGTGATGTTAGTCTCATAAAATGATTTGGGAAGAATTCTGTCTTTCTGGATAGCCTAGAGTATTTTGTAATGTGGAATAAGTTTCTTTTTATTTGTCTTGCACAGTTCAGCTGGGAAGGCATCTGGTCCAGGACCTTTTTTGGTAAATAGATTTTTATGATGGAATTGATTTCCTGGAATGTTATTAGTCTGTTTAAAGTTTCAATTTCTTCTTGTTATAAACTTCGGAGTTTGTGTGATGTCAGAAAGTGTGCCTTTCCTTTAGGTTTGCAAGTTTATTTGCAAAAATTTCTGCATAGTAATTCCTAGTAACCGTTTGAATATCTTCAGGATCAGTTGCAACTCCACCTTTGCATTTCTAATTGTGATTATTTGAACATTTTTCTTTTTTTTTTTTTTAGTCAGTCTGGCCAGGCATCCATCAATATTTTTTATCTTTTTAAAGAACCAGCTTTGTGCCTTGTTGATTTTTTTCATGATATTTTTGTCTTATATGTCTTGCAATTGTGATTTTTATCTTGGTGATCTGGATTCTTCTGTTGAAATTAGGATTTGGGTGATCTTGCCTTTCCAGCTCACTTAGGTATCACATTAGGCCGTTTCTTTGTGGTCTTTCTGTTTTCTTGAAGTATGTGTGCAGTGTGATGAATTTTCTTTACACTGCTTTCAAGGCATTCCAAAGATTCTGATAAATTGTGTCTTTGTTTTATTTGTTTCCAGGAATCTTTTTATTTCTATCTTGATTTCCATGTTGACCCAGAAGTTGTTCCACAGCATGTTCCTTAGTGTCAACAGCATGTTGAATCTTGTTGGTAGTGATATTTATTTTTATTCCACTGTTATCTGAGAAGATATTTCTATCTTATGGAATCAAGAATGTGATTGATATTGAACTATATTCCATTTGCTGATGAGCAGAAGGTATACTCTGCAGATGTTGGGTGAAATGTTCTGTAGATGTCTATTAAGTATATTTGGTTGAGCATCAACTTGAATTTCTAGATCTTCTTATTGTTTATTTGCATTGATGATCTATCTAAAACCATTAGTGGAGCA
>NW_006989224.1:0-387 GCF_000164805.1 Carlito syrichta
GAGATAGCCCCACCTGTTTGGTCAAACCTTAGCAGCAGATCTTAAGTCTCTCTCACTTACCAAATCCACCCTTATTCAGTATGTGGACGATCTCCTTCTGTATAGCCCTTCCTTAGCTGATTCTCAAATGGACACTGCACTCACTCTTAACTTTCTAGCAGAAAAGTGATATCGGGTATCCCCTCAAAAAGTCCAACTGTCTGCCACACAAGTCACATAACTGGGGCTAGCCCTCTCACACCAACAAAAGGCCATAACAAAGGACCGAAAAGCTCTAATCCAATCCCTAAATATACCCAAGACTAAAGAGGAAATCCAATGATTTTGGGGGCTGGCTGGATACTTTCGGGCGTGGATTCCCAACTTTGCCCTACTTGCAAAGCCACT
>NW_006989225.1:0-5692 GCF_000164805.1 Carlito syrichta
ATACTACTTGCCTTTCTAATGTTGTCTGATACTACTTGCCTTGTTAGTGCCATGTGATACTTCTTGCATTATTAGTGCCGTCTGATACTACTTGCCTTGTTAGTGCCATGTGATACTTCTTGCATTATTAGTGCCGTCTGATACTACTTGCCTTGTTAGTGCCGTCTGTTACTACTTGCGTTGTTAGTGCCATCTCATTCTACTTGCCTTGTTAGTGCCGTCTGATACTACTTGCCTTAATCGTGCCGTCTGATACTCCTTGCCTTATTAGTGCCGTCTGATACTCCTTTTGATATAAGTGCCATCTGATACTCCTTGCCTTATTAGTGCCATCTGATACTGCTTGCATTATTAGTGCCGTGTGATCCCTCTTGCCTTATTATTGCCTTCCGATACTACTTGCCTTTTTAGTGCCGTCTGATACCACTTGCCTTATTAATGCCGTCTGATACTACTTGCCTTCTTTGTGCATTGTGATACTACTTTCCTTCTTAGTGTCATATGATACTATGGCCTTCTTAGTGTGATCTGATATTCCTTGCCTTCTTAGTGTCGTCTGATACTCCTTTCCTTCTTAGTGTCGTCTGATACTACTCACTTTCTTAGTGTCTTCTTATACTACTTGTATTATTAGTGCCATCTTATACTACTTTCCTTATTAGTGCCGTCTGATACTACTTGCCTTGTTAGTGTCGTCTGATACTACTTGCCTTAATAATGCGGTCTCATACTCCTTGCCTTTTTTTTGCCGTCTGATACTCCTTGGCTTAATAGTGCCGTCTGATACTCCTGGCCTTATAGTGCCCTCTAATAATCCTTGCCTTATTAGTGCCGTCTGATATTTCTTGCCATATAATTGCCATCTGATACTCCTTGCCTTATTTGTGCCGTCTGATTAATATTTCCTTATTAATGCCGTCTGATACTCCTTGCCTTATTAGTTCCATCTGATACTGCTTGCGTTATTAGTGCTGTGTGATCCTTCTTGCCTTATTATTGCCGTCTGTTACTACTTGCCTTATTAGTGCCGTCTGATACTACTTGCCTTTTTAGTGCCGTCTGATACTACTTGCCTTATTAGTTCTGTCTGATACTACATGCCTTCTTAGTGCCTTGTGATACTACTTTCCTTCTTAGTGTCATATGATACTATGGCCTTCTTAGTGTGATCTGACATTCCTTGCCTTCTTTGGGTCGCCTGATAATCCTTTCCTTCTTAGTGTCGTCTGATACTACTCACTTTCTTAGTGTCGTCTTATACTACTTGCGTTGTTAGTGCAGTCTGATACTACTTTCCTTATTAGTGCTGTCTGATAATACTTGCCTTGTTAGTGTCATCTGATACTACTTGCCTTAATTGTGCGGTCTCATACTCCTTGCCCTTAATTTGCTGCCTGATACTCCTTGGCTTAAAAGTGCCGTCTGATTCTCCTGGCCTTAGTAGTGCCCTCTGATAATCCTTGCCTTATTAGTGCCGTCTGATATTGCTTGCCATATAAGTGCCGTCTGATACTCCTTGCCGTATTTGTGCCGTCTGATTCATCTTTCCTTATTAGTGCCGTCTGATACTCCTTGCCTTATTAGTTCCATCTGATACTGCTTGCGTTATTAGTGCTGTCTGATCCTTCTTGCCTTATTATTGCCGTCTGATACTACTTGCCGTTTTAGTGCCGTCTGACACTACTTGCCATATTAGTGCCGTCTGATATTACTTGCCTTCTTAGTGCCATCTGATACTACTTTCCATTTTAGTGTCATATGATACTACTTTCCTTCTTAGTGTGGTCTGATATTCCTTGCCTTCTGAGTGTCGTCTGATACTCCTTGCCATCTTAGTGTCGTCCAATACTACTTATCTTCTTAGTGTCGTCTTATACTACTTGCGTTGTGAGTGCCGTCAGATACTACTTGCATTGTTAGTGCTGTCTGATACTACTTATCTTCTTAGTGTCGTCTTATACTACTTGCGTTGTGAGTGCCGTCAGATACTACTTGCATTGTTAGTGCCGTCTGATACTACTTGCCTTAGTCGTGCCGTCTCATACTCCTTGCCCTATTATTGCCGTCTGATACTCTTACTTAATAGTGCCGTCTGATACTACTTGCCTTATTAGTGCCATCTGATACTCCTTGCCAAATAAATGCTGTCTGACACTCTTTCCTTATTAGTGCTGTCTGATTCTTCTTTCCTTATTAGTGCCGTCTTATATTCCTTGCCTTATGAGCTCCGTCTGATAATGCTTGCCTTATTAGTGCCGTCTGATCCTTCTTGCCTTGTTATTGCCGTCTGATACTACTTGCCCTCTTAGTGCCTTGTGATACTATTTGCCTTCTTAGTGTCGTCTGATATTCCTTGCCATCTTAGTGTCATCTGATACTACTTGCCTTCTTAGTCTCGCCTTAAACTACTTGCGTTGTGAGTGCCGTCTGATACTACTTGCGTTGCTATTGCCGTCTGATACTACTTTCCTTATTAGTGCCGTCTGATACTCCTTGCCTTATTAGTGCCGTCTGATACTCCTTGCCTAATTAGTGTCGTCCTGTACTACTTGCGTTGTGAGTGCCGTCTGATACTACTTGCATTGTTAGTTCTGTCTGATACTACTTTCCTTGTTAGTGCCGTCTGATACTACTTGCCTTATTAGTGCCATCTGATACTATTTGCCTTAATCGTGCCGTCTCATACTCCTTGCCCTATTATTGCCGTCTGATACTCTTTTACTTAATACTGCCTTCTGATACTACTTGCCTTAATAGTGCCTTCTGATAATCCTTGCCTTATTAGTGCCGTCTGATACTCCTGGCCATATAAGTGCCGTCTGATTCTCTTTCCTTATTAGTGCTATCTGATTCATCTTTCCTTATTAGTACCGTCTGATATTCCTTGCCTTATGAGTTCCATCTGATACTACTTGCGTTATTACTGCCTGATCCTTCTTGCCTTATTATTGCCGTCTGATACTACTTGCCTTATTAGTGCCGTCTGATACTACTTGCCTTATTAGTGCCGTTTGATATTGCTTGCCTTCTTAGTGCCTTGTGATACTACTTGCCTTCTTCGTGTCGTCTGATACTCCTTGCCTTCTTAGTGTCGTCTGATACTACTTGCCTTCTTATTGTCGTCTTATACTCGAGTTGTGAGTGCCGTCTGATACTACTTGCATTGTTATTGCCGTCTGATACTGCTTTCCTTATTAGGGCCGTCTGATACTACTTGCCTTGTTAGTGCCGTCTGATACTACTTTCCTTATTATTATCGTCTCATACTACTTACCTAATTAGTGCCGTCTTGTACTACTTGCCTTATTAATTCCGTCTGATACTACTTTCCTTATTAGTGCGGTCTGAAATTACTTGCCTTTTTAGTGCCATCCGATTCTACTTGCCTTATTAGTGTCGTGTGATACTACTTGCCTTATTATTTTCATGTGATACTTCTCGCCTTATTAGTGTCATGGGATACTACATGCCCTATTAGTGTCGTGTGATACTACTTGCCTTATTAGTGTCGTGTCATATTACGTGCCTTATAAGTGCCGTCTGATACTACTTGCCTTATTAGTGTCATGTGATACTATGTGCCTTACTTGTCTTATAAGTGTCATGTGATGGTACTTTCCTAAATAGTTTCGTGTAATACTACTTGTCCTATTGGTGTCGTGTCATACTACTTGCCTTATTATTGTCACGTGATACTTCTTGTCTTATTAGTGTCATGTGATTCTACAGGCCTTATTAGTGTTATGTGATACTACTTGCCTTTTTAGTGTCGTGTGATACTATGTGCCTCATTAGGGTCGTGTGATACTACGTGCCTTTTTATTGTCGTGTGATACTACGGGTCTTATTTGTGTCATGTTATACTACGTGCCATATTAGTGTCTTGTGACACTATGTGCCTCATTAGGGTCATGTGATACTACGTGCCTTATTAGTATCATCTGATATTACTTGCCTTATTGGTGTCATCTGATACTATGAGCCTTGTTAGTGTTGTCTGATTCTACATGCCTTATTAGTGTCATCTGATACTACGTGCCTTCTTAGTGTCATCTGATACTATTTGGCTTCTTAGTGTCGTCTGATACTACTTGCCTTCTTACTGTTGTCTGATACTACTTGCCTTCCTAGTGTCTTCTGATACTACTTCCCTTCTTAGTGTCGTCTGATGCTACTTGCCTTCTTAGTGCCGTCTGATAGTCATTCCCTTCTTAGTGCCGTCTGATAATCCTTGCATTTTTAGTGCCGTCTGATACTCCTTGCCATGTAAGTGCCGTCTGATACTCCTTGCCTTATTAGTGCCGTCTGATTCATCTTTCCTTATTAGTGCCGTCTGATACTCCTTGCCTTATTAGTTCTGTCTGATACTGCTTGCGTTATTAGTGCCGTCTCATCCTTTTTGCTTTATTATTGCTGTATGTTACTACTTACCATATTAGTGCCATCTGATACTATTTGCCTTATTAGTGCCGTCTGATAATACTTGCCTTCTTAGTGCCTTGTGATACTACTTGCCTTCTTAGTGTCGTCTGATACTCCTTGCCTCTTAATATCGTCTGATACTACTTGCCTTCTTAGTGTCGTCTTATACTACTTGCGTTGTGAGTGCCGTCTGATACTACTTACATTGTTAGTGCCGTCTGGTACTACTTTCCTTATTAGTGCCGTGTGATACTACTTGCCTTGTTAGTGCCAACTGATACTACTTGTCTTATTAATGCCGTCTCATACTACTTACCTTATTAGTGCCATCTTGTACTACTTGCCTTATTAGTGCTGTCTGATACTACTTGCCTTATTAGTGCGGTCTGATATTACTTACCTCATTAGTGTCGTCCGATCCTACTTGCCTTATTAGTGTCATGTAATACTACTTGCCTTATTATTGTCATTTGATATTTCTTGACTTATTACTGTCATGGGATAGTACATGTCATATTAGTGTCGTGTGATACTACTTGCCTTATTAGTGTGGTGTCATATTACGTGCTTTATAAGTGTCGTCTGATACTAGCCTTATTAGTGTCGTGTGATACTACGTGCCTTACTTGTCTTATTAGTATCGTGTGATACTACTTTCATAAATAGTGTCGTGTGATACTACTTGCCTTATTAGTGTCGTGTGATACTATTTGCCTTATTATTGTCGTGTGATACTGCTTGCTTTATTAGTGTCATGTGATTTACATGCCTTATTAGTGTCATGTGATACTACTTGCCTTCCTGGTGTCATCTGATACTATGTGCCTTCTTAGTGCCGTCTCATAGTCATTGCCTTCTTAGTGCCGTCTGATACTACTTCCCTTATTAGTGTCATCTGATACTACTTGACTTCTTAGTGCTGTCTGACACTAATTGCCTTCTCAATGCTGTCTGATACTACATGCCTTTTTAGTGCCATCTGATAGTACTTGTCTTATTAGTGCCGTCTGATTCTACTTGCCTTATAACTGCCGTATGATACTCCTTGCCTTTTGAGTGCCGTCTGATACTACTTGCCTTATTAATGCCGTCTGATACTCTTTGCTTTATTAGTCCCGTCTGATACTCCTTGCCTTATTATTGCATTCTGATACTCCTTGCCTTATTAATGCCGTCTGAAACTCCTTCCCTTATTAGTGCCGTCTGATACTACTTGCCTTATTTGTGCCGTCTGATATTAGGTGCCTTATTAGTGCCGTCTGATACTGTT
>NW_006989226.1:0-756 GCF_000164805.1 Carlito syrichta
TTCCAGCTCATTCTTATTGTGACTTTTTTTCCTGTTAACTATTAACAACAGCAACTAACATTAATTGAACATTTACTATGCAATAGGCACAGAGATAAGAATTTTATACAGTTGGTGTCAAAAAATTCTCAGAACAACCCGACATTGTGGGAAGATGCAATTATCACCATTTTATAAAGGAAGTAACTGAGGTTCAGGGATATTAAGTCAGCTGGCCCACATTTATTTGGTTGCAAAGTTAGGCCTGACCTGACTCCAAAATCTGTGCTGTTAACCATTATACAACACTGTGTCCCACTTCAAAAGAGTATGGAAATGATGCCAAGAGGATGGGGAGCATTTTGACGTCCTGTCTGCAAAGGATTTTGATTAACAGTTTCTCAAGCAATGCTTCATATCAACAAATGAATGTATTGGGCTCAAGGACAGAGGGTCATACTTTGGATAATGGACTGATCTGGCCCAGCCTACAGCCTCGTGGTAATGTGGGATTACCTCCATCTACTTAGAGAATTTGATGGTAGAGGTGTACAGGCTGCAGAGAGTCTTCTACAAACACAAGGCCCTGGTGCTAAAAATCAAAGGCAGGTGAAGGAGTCAACAATGCATCTGGAGGGGACATTCTCTTTCCTTCAGGTGCAAGGACTACAGACAGGCCAGGGAGAACAGCGAATAGCTGGAGAAACCTGTCCTTCCCCCTGGTCACTTGGAGGGCTCTTCCTCTCTCTCAGAGCAGTTTCCTTCTCAGACAGTTGA
>NW_006989227.1:0-782 GCF_000164805.1 Carlito syrichta
GCCACCTTAACTAACCAGCCACCCTGCTTGTCAGCTGGCTAGCCAGATGGCTTAACTAGCTGGTGACCTACCTGACCAGCCTACTAACCACCCGACTTATCCTGCCAGCCAACTAGCTAGCGAGCCGGCTATCTAGCTGACTTAAGTAGCTGACTGAACAAGATAGCCAGCCGGCTTAACTAGCTAGCTATCTAGCTAGACACATGGATATCCACTGGAATTAACTGGCAGAATTAACAAGCTAGCCAGCTGGCTAGTCAGCTGACTCAACTAGGTTACTAAAATCATTAGCCAGCTGGCTAGCCAGCTGATTTAACTAGCTGACATAACTAGCTAGCTACCAGCAAGCCAGCTGAATTTATTAGCTGAGATAACTAGCTAGATACCCAGCTACCTCTCTAGCTAGCTAGCTGACTTATCTAACTGATTTAACTAGTCAGATCACTGACATAACTAGCTGACTTAAATAGCTAGTTATCTAGCTAGCCAGCTGAATTAACGTGCTAAAATAACTAGCTAGCGAGCTGTCTAGTCATCTTAATTAACTACCTTTTTAACTAGCTAGCGAGCTGGGTAGCCACGTGACATAAGGAGGTGACAACTAACTAGCAACTGGTAAGCCAGCTGACATAACTAGTTCATTAATGAGTTAGGCCACCTACCTGGACAGACTGCCCACCAGCCGGCTTATCTTGTCAGCAACCTAGCTAGCCAGACGGCTATCCAGCTATATTAACTAGCTGACGTAACTAGATAGACATCCAGCTAGTCAGCCGGCATAA
>NW_006989228.1:0-7041 GCF_000164805.1 Carlito syrichta
CTAAGTCAGCTTGCTAATTCAGCTAGCTCACTAGTTAGCTAACTATAAAAGTCAGCTACATAAGTCTGCTACATAACTAGATAGCTATTCATAAAATCAGCTAGATATTCAGCTAGTTAAATAATTAGCTAAATATTGAATTCAGGCAGTTAAGTCAGCTTGCTGATTTAAGTCAGCCAGTTAAGTCAGGTAGCTAACTAGTTAAGTCACCCAGCTAAGTCAGCTAGTTAAGTCAGCTTTCTAATTTAGTCAGCTGGTTAAGACAGCTAGCTAGGTAGTTAGCTAATGGGTTGTCAGCAGGATGTCAGGTAGTTATCTAGCTAACTATGGGTTAAGTCAGCTGATTCAGTCAGCTAACTAGGTAGTTAGCAAACAGGTTGAGTCAGCTGCTTGAGTAGGCTAACTAGAAAGTTAGCTAACGAGTTAAGTCAGCTGGATGAGTCAGTTAGCTATATCATTAGCTAAAGTGTTAAGTGAGCTGGTTGAGTCAGCTAGCTAGCTCATTAGCTAATGAGTTAAGTCAGATGATTAAGTCAGCTAGCTAGCATGTGAGATAATGAGTAAGCTAACTAGCTAGCTAGCTGGTTAAGTCAGCTAGCTAGATAGGCATCTAACTATTTAAGTCAGCTTGTTAGATAGGTAGTTAGTTGGATAGCTTACTATTTAAGTCAACTAGCTAACTAGGTAAGTAATTAGTTAGTTAACTATGTAATCAGCTGGCTAGCTAGGTAGCTAGCTAGTTAAGTCAGCTAGTTAAGTTTGTTGGCTAGCCACCAGCCTAGCTAGGTAGTGAGCTATTTAAGTCAGTTGGCTAGGCAGCTGGCTAGCTGGTTAATTCATTTACGTAAGAGAGCTGGGTAGCCAACTGGCAAGATAGGTTGCTAGCTAGTTAACTCAGCTAGATAGCTACCTTACAAGCTAGTGATGTCAGCCAATTAAGTCAGCTGGATAGTCAACTGGCTAGCTGGTTAAATCATCTAGTTTTGCCATCCGTCTAGCCAGCTGGGTAGGTAGGTAGATAGCTAGATAAGTCAGCTTACTAGCCAGCAGTCTAGCTGTTCAATTCACTTTGGTAAGACAGCTGGCTAGCCTGCTAGTTATGTAGGTAACTAGCTAGATAAGTTAGCTGACTAGCCAGCTTGCTAGCTTAATCAGCATGGTAAGTCAGCTGGCTAGCCAACTGGCTAAACAGGAAGCCTGCTAGTTAAGTTACATGCGTAACCAGTTAAGTAGCTGGTTAAGTCAGCTAGTTAAGTCAGCTGGCAACCAGTAGGCTAAGTAATTAAGACAACTCATTAAGTCAGTTGACAATCCAGCTTGTTAGCTAGTTATAAAGCTAGTTAAGTTAGATGGCTAGTCATCTGGCCATCTAGTTATTTCAGCTAGTTAAGTCAGCTGGCTGACTAGGAAACTTGCTATATATGTAACATAGTTATGTCAGATGGGTAGCAAGTTAAGTAAGCTAGTTATGGCAGCTGGCTAGATAGATAGCTAGCTAGGTAGCTAGATGGTTAAGACAGCTATCAACCCAGCTGTCTAGCTAGGTAGCTAGCTGGTTTAGTAAACTAGTTAAGTCAGCTTGCTATCTAGTTAAGTCAGCGATTTAAGTCAGGTGGCTAGCCAGTTGCCTAGCTGGGAAGCTAGCTAGTAAAGTCAGCTGGCTAGCTAGTTAGCTAGCTAGTCAAGTAACCTAGTTAAGTCAGCTCACTAGTCATCTGGTTTGCTAGGTAGCAGGGTAGTTAAGTCAGCTGGCAAGCCAGCTGGCTACATAGGTAGCTAGCTCGTTAAGACAGCTGGCTATCAAGCTGACAAGCTAGGTAGTTAGGTAGTCATGTAAGCCTGCTAGCCAGTTGACTAGCTACTTAAGTCATCTAGTTAAGTCAACTGCCTAGATACCTATGTCACTAGATAGTTAATTCAGATGTCTAGCCCGCTCGCTAGATAGTTGAGTCACCAAGTTAAGTCAACTGGATAGCCAGCTGGCTAGCTATATAGCAAGCTAGTTAATTCAGCTGACTAGCAAGCAGGTCAGCTATTTAAGTTAGCCAGTTTAGTAAGCTGGCTAGCCAGCCGGCTAGCTATGTGGTGAACCAGATAACTCATTTGTCTAGCCAGCTGGTTAGCTGGTTAAGTCAGCTTGTTAAGTCAGCTGACTAACCTGTTAGCTAGCTAGGTAGAGAGCTTGTTAAGTCAGATGGCTAGCCAACTGGCTAACTAGTTGAGTCAGCTTGTTGAGTCAGCTGGATAGCCAGGTGACCAGGTGGTTAAGTCATCTAAGTAAGTCAGCTGATTATCCAGCTGTCTAGTTAGGTAGCAAGCGAGTTAAGTCAGCTGCTTATCCAGCTGGTTAGCTAGTTAAATCAGCTACTTAATTCAGCTTGCTACCCATCTGGCTAGCTAGACAGCTAACTAGTTAATTCAACTGACTAACCTGCTGTCTAGCTGGTTAAGTCAGCTAATTTATTCAACTGAGCAGTCAGCTGGCTATCTAGTTGAGTCAGCTAGTTAAGTCAGCTGGCTAGCCATCTGGATAGCTGGTTAAATAAGCTAGATAATTCAGCTGGCCAGCCAGCGGGCTAGCTAGGTAGCTAGCTAATTAAGTCAGCTAGTTAAGTAAAGTTGCTGACTAGTTAAGTCAGTTAGTTAAGTCAGCTTACTAGCCAGATGCCTATCAGGGTATCTATCTTGTAAAGTCAGCTGGCCAGCCAGTTGCCTAGCTATTTAAATCACCTAGCTAAGTAAGCTTGCTGGTCACGAGATTAGCTAGGTAGTTAAGTCAGCTGGCAAGCCAGTGGTCTAGTAGGTAAGTAGCTTAAGTCAGCTGTCTAGACATCCGGCTATCTAGTTATGTCAGCTAGTTAAGTCAGCTGACTATTCAACTGCCAAGGTAGGTAGATAACTATTTAAGTGTGCTGGCTAGGCAACTGGCTACTTAGCTAAGTCAGTTGGCAAGGCTGCTGGATAGGTAGGTATCTAGTCAATTAAGTCAGTGGGCTAGTCAGGTGCCCAGTAGTTAATTCAGCTAGGTTAGTCAGCTGGCTAACCAGTTGAGTAGCTTGTTAAGTCAGCACATTAAGTCAGTTGTCTAGCCAGTTTGCTAGCTAGTTAAAAAGCTAGTTAGGTCAAATGGGCTGCCAGCTGGCACGCTAATTATTCCAGCTAGTTGTCACCTGGCTAGCTAGGAAGCTAGCTAGGTAAGTCAGCTAGATATGTCAGGAATCTAGATAGTTAAGTCAGCTAGTTAAGTCAGGTAGCTATATGACAGTTAGCTAGAGAGCTAGCAAGTTAAAACAGCTAGTGAAATCAGCTGAATAGCTAGGTAGCTAGTGAATTTAGTCAGCTAGTTCAGTCAGCTGACTAGCTAGTTAATTCAGTTAGTTAAGTCAGCAGGCTAGCCAGCTGGCTAGCTAGTTAAGTCAACTGGCTGGCATGCAGGTTAGCTATGTAGTTAGGTAGTTTAGTCAGCTGTCAAGCCAGCGAGCTATATAGGTAGGTGGCTAGTTAAGTCAGCTGGCAAGCCATCCGGTGTCTAATTATGGCAGGTAGATTAGTCTGCTGGCTATCCAACTGTCTAGTTAGGTAGCTAGCTAGTTAAGTGTGCTGGCTATCAAGCAGGATACTTCGTTAAGTCACCTAGTTAAGTCAACTGACTAACCTGCTGCCTCGCTAGGTAGCTAGGTATTTAAGTCAGTTAGCTAGCCAGCTGGATATCTAGTTAATTTAGCTAATTAAGTCAGCTGGCAAGCCAGCATGCTACCTAGGTAGCTAGCTAGTTATGCCAGCTGCCTAGTCAGTTGGCTAGATACTTAAGTGACCAAGTTAAGTTAGATGACTAGCCCACTGGTACCTAGGTAGCTTGCTATTTAAGTCAGCTGTCTAGACAGTTGGCTAGCTAGATAAGTCTCCTAGAAATTCAGCTCGATAGCCAGCTGGATAGCTATGTAGTAAGCTAGTTAGTTCAACTGGCTAGAAAGCAGGCCATCTAGTTAAGTCAGCTAGTTAAGTCACCTGCTTAGCCAACTGGCTAGCTAGGTGGTTGGCAAGTTAAACTGGCTAGTTAGCAGCTGTTCAGGTAGATGGTCAGCTAGTTACGTCGGCTGGCAGGGCCAGTTAACCAGCAGGGAGTCCTCCTAATTAACAGGCTGTCTATCCCACTGTCCAGCCAGCCAGCTGGCTATTTAAGCCAGCTAAATAGCCAGTTGACCAGCCTGCTAGCTAGCTAGCTGATGCCTCGACAGCTAGCCAGCCAGGGAGCTAGCTAGTGAAGCCAGCTGTCTAGCCATCTAGCCAACAAGGTAGCTAGCTAGTTAAGTCAGCTGGCTAGCCAGGTAGCCAGCCAACTAGCTAGTCAGCTCATTAAAAAGGTAGCTAGCCAGCTAGTACTTAAGTCAACTAGCAAGTCAGCTAAATGGTCAACTAGCTTTTTAAGTCAGCTAGCTATTCAAGTTCCTAGTCAACTTGCTAGTTAAGTCTGCTAGCTACTCAGCTAGCTAGTCTGCTTGATAGTTAGGTCAGCTAGCCAGCTAACTAGCCAGTGTCCTAGCTAGTTAAGTCAGCTTGCTAGACAGCCAGATAGCTTGTTTGCTAGCTAGTTATGTCAGTTAGATAGCCAGATAGCTTTCACCTAGCTAGTTAAGTCACCTATCAAATCATTTAGTTACTTAGCTAACTAGTCGGCTAGCAACTCAGCTAGCTGGGTTAGCTATCTATTGGGGCTCCCTCCACTTTCCATCAGGTTCAATAACTAGTAGGCTCACTTGCATGCAAACCATCAGGAAACGAGTTGGCTCGCTCACCAGCCACAGTTCAACTAACTTGTTGGCTTGCTCAAAGGCCAAAATGTCAACTAAATAGTCGTTTACTCACCAGCCAACTAGTTAAGTCAGCACCCCGGTTGGCTCACTCACCGGGTGACTATTTATTGCAGAGCACGCTTAGTCTCATTGGCCAGCCGACTAGTTAATTCAGCTGATCAGTCAACTCACTTGCCAGCTGACTAGTTAAGTCAGCTCACCTGTTGGCTTACTCTCTGACCAACTAGTTAAGTCAGTTAAATGGTCAGCAACTAGCCAGCCCACTAATTGAGTAAGCTCACGAATCGGCTGATTAGTGGGCCATCATGTCAGGAGACAAGCTAGGTCAGCTAATCAGTCGACAGACTAGTTAGGTCAGCTAAGTAGTTGGTCAACTAGTCGGACGACTAGTTAGGTCAGCAAACAAGCCAGCCAAATAATTTAAAGAGCTAACTAGGGGAACATCTCGTCAGTCAACTAGTAAACCCAATTAAATAGTCAGCCGACTAGTTGGCCAGACGTTAACCCAGCTAACAAGTCGGCCGAGTAGTCATCCAATATGTTAAACTAGATAAGTAGTCGGCCGAATCATCAGCCAACAAGTTAAGTCACCTAGCTAACTCATTCCCCAACTAATTAAGACAGCTTTTTAACTCATTTACAAAATAGCTAAAACAGTTAGCTAACTTGTTAACCAACTCGTTAAGTCAGCTAGATATCTCGTTAGCCAACTAGTTAAGTCAGCTAACTACATTAGCTAGCTAACCAGTTAGCTAGCTGTCAGCTATCTAAGACAGATAGCTCACTAGTTAGTTAACTATTTAAGTCAACTACTTAAATCTGTTACCTAACTAGTCAGCTAACTAGTTAACTCAGCTAGTTATTCAGCTAGCTAAACATTTAGCTAACTATTTTATTCAGATAGTTAAGCAAGCTAGCTAACTAGTTAAGTCAGCCAGTTAAGTCAGCTAGCTAAGAAGTTAAGTCAGCTAGCTGTCAGCTAGTTAAGTCAACATTCTAATTTAGTTAGCTGGTTAATAGAACTAGCTAGGTAATTAGATAATGGGTTAAGTCACCAGGTTGAGTCAGGTAGTTAGATAGTTAACTAACGTGTTAAGTCAGCTGGTTGATTCAGCAGGCTAGCTAGTTAGCAAACAGGTTGAGACAGCTGTTTGAGTATGCCAGCTAGCTAGTTAAACAGTTAAGTCAAGTAGATTAGCCAGTTAAATAGCTTGTTAACTATCGAGTTAAGTCAGCTTGTTGAGTTAGCTAGCTAGTTCATTAGCTAACGAGTTAAGTCAGATGATTAAGTCAGCTAGCTAGCATGTTAGATAATGAGTAAGCTAACTACGTAGCCATCTGGTGAAGTCAGCTAACTAGCTAGGCAACTAACTATTTAAGTCTGCTTGTTAGCTAAGTAACTAGGTAGTTAGTTAAGTACTTAAGTCAACTGGCTAGCTATGTAGCTACCTAGTTAGCTAACTATTTAAGTCAGCTGGCTAGCTAGGTAATTTGCAATTTAAGTCAGCTAGTTAAGTCAGCTGGCTAGCCAGCTGGATAGCTTGGTAGTGAGCCAGTTAAGTCAGTTGGCTAGCCTGCTGGCTAACTGGTTAATTCACCTAGATAAGAGAGATGACAAGCCAACTGGCAACGTAACCAGCTAGCTAGTGGAGTCAGCTAAATAGCTACCTGGCTAGCTAGTGATGTCAGTGAGTTAAGTCAGCTGGCTTGCAAACTGGGTAGCTGGTTAAGTCAGCTAGTTTAGTAAGCTGTCTAGCCAGCAGGTTAGGTAGGTAGTTATCGAGATAAATCAGCTTGCAAGCCAGCGGGCTAACTGTTCAATTCAGGTAAAGTCAGCAACCTTGCCTGCTGCCTAGGTATGTAGCTCTCTAGTTAAGTGAGCTGGATATCCAGCTTGCTAGATTAAATCAGCTAGGTAAGTCAACTGGCTAGCCAGGTGGCTAGATAGGTAGCCAGATATTTAAGGCAGCTGTCTAGCCAGCTGACTTGCTGGTTAAGTCAGCTAGTTAAGTCACCTGGCAACCAGATGGCTAGCTAGTTAAGTCAGCTCGTCAAGTCAGTTGGCTATCCAGCTGGTTAGCTAGGTAAACAGTTAGTTAAGTCAGATGGCTAGTCATCAGGCTAGCTAGTTATTTCACTAGCTAAGTCAGCTGGCTAGCTAAGAAGCTAGCTATATAAGTCAGCTAGGCATGCCAGCTAGTTAACTAGTGAAGTCAGCTAGTTAAGG
>NW_006989229.1:0-10414 GCF_000164805.1 Carlito syrichta
CTAGTTAAGTCAGCTGGCTAAGGAGCTGCCTAGCTCGTTATGTCAGCTAGATAAGTCAACTGGCTATCCAGCTGGCTAGCTTGGTAGCTAGCTAGTTAAGTCAGCTGGCTGTCCAGCTGGCTAACTAGATAGCTAGGCAGTTAAGTGAGCTGCTTAGCTGGATGGCAAGTTAGTTAAGTCAGTTTATTCAGCTCGCTAGCCAGCTGGACAGCTATGTAGCTAGCAAGTTAAATCAGCCGTCTAGAGAGCTGGCTAACTATTTAATTCACCTTGTTTAATCAGCTGGCTAGCCAGGTGACTAGCTAAGTAGCTAGCTAGTTAAGTCAGCTGGCTCACCACCTGGCTAGCTAGTTAAGTCAGTTAGTTAAGTCAGCTGGTCGGCCAGCTGGCTAGCTAGGAAGCTAGCTAGTTAAGTCAGATGATAGTCAGCTGACTAGCTGGTTATGTCACCTAGTAAATTTAGCTGGCCAGCCTACTGTCTATCTCATTAAGTCAGCTAGTTAAGTCATCTGACTGGTCAGCTGGTTAACTGGTTAAATCAGCCATATAAGTCAGCTGGGTAGCCAGCTGCCTAGCTAGGTAGCTAGCCAGTTAAGTCAGCTGGCTAGCCAGCTGGCTAGCTTGCCAGCTGGCTAGCTTGTTAAGTTAGCTACTTAAGCCAGCTCACTAACCAACTGACCAGATAGGTAGCCAGCCAGTTAAGTCAGCTGGCTAGCCAGCTGGTAGCAAGTTAAGTCAGCTAGCTAAGTCAACTGGCTAGCCTTATGGCTATCTATTTAAGTTAACCAGTTAATTCAGCTGGCTACCCAGCTGCCTAGCTAGGTAGCAATGTTTTTAGGTCAACTGGCTAGCAAGCAGCCATCTAGTTAAGTCAACCAGTTAAGGCAGCTGGCTATCCAGCTGCCTAGCTAATTAAATCACTTAGGTAAGTTAGTTGCTTAGCCTGTTGGATAGCTAGGTAGTGAGCTAGTTATGTCAGCTTGCTAGCCAGCTGGCTAACTAGTTAAGTGAGCTAGTTGAGTCAACTGGCTAAACAGCTGGCTAGCTGGTTATGTCAGCTAGTAAGTCAGCTGGATAGCCAGTGGGGTAGCTAGGTAGCTAGCTAGTTATGTCAGCTGTCTAGCCAGCTGGCAAGCTGGTTAAGTTGGCTAGTCAAGTCAGCTAGCCAGCCAACTAACTAGCTAAGTAGCTAGATAGTTAGTCAGTTGGCAAACCAGCTGGATAGCTAGTTAAGTCAGCTAGTTAAGTAAACTTGATAACCAACTGTCTAGCTAGTTAAGTCAGCTTGTGATGTCAGCAGGGTAGCTAGGTAGCTAGCTAGTTAAGTCAGCTAGTTATGTCAGCTAGCTATCTAGTTAAGTCAGCTAATTGTCAACTTAATTAGCTGACTTTCTCTGGAGGAGGGACCCGCAGACTCCCTGTACTCCCTCTCTGTGCAATCAGGCCCCCAGGTGAAACCGGAGAACAGCCCCTGCATTATTGGCCATTCTACACCTCTGATCTGTACAATTGGAAAGCCCAAACTGCTAAATTCTCTGATAATCCAAAAGATCTAACTGACTTGCTGGAAAGCCATTATCCAGATAGCTGGCTAGGTAGCTAGCTAGTTAAGTCAGTTAGTTAAGTTAGCTGGCCAGATAGGTAGCCAGCTAATTAATTCAGCTAGTTATGACAGCATGGTAGCTAGTTATGTCAGCAAATTATGTCAGCTGGCTAGCTAGTGAAGTCAGCTAGTGAAGTCAGCTGGCAAACCTGCTGACTGCTAGTTAAGTCAGCTAGTTAATTCAGCTGGCTACCCAGCTGTCTAGCTAGGTAGTTAGCTAGTTAAGTCAACTGGCTAGTCAGTTGACTTGCTGGTTAAGTCAGCTAGTTAAGTCAGCTGGATAGCTAGATAACTAAGCTAGTTAAATCAGCTGTCTAGCCAGCTGGCTAGTTGGTTAACTCAGTTAGTTAAGTCAGCTGGCCAGCCTGCTGGCTTGCTATGTAGCTAACTAGTTAAGTCATCTGGATAACCAGCTGGCTAGCTAGTTAAGTCAGTTAGTTAAATCAGCTGGCTAGCCAGCTGGCTAGTTAGATAGCTGGCTCATTAAGGAAGCTGGCAATACAACTGGCTAGCTATTGATGTCAGCTAGTTAACTCAGCTGGCTTGCCAGCTGCCTAAATATTTAAGACAGTTTGTTGAGTCAGCTAGCTAGTCAGCTGGCTAGTTGGTTAAGTTAGATAGTTAAGTAGCTAGCCAATTTGCCAGTTAGGTACCTAGCTAGTTAAGTCAGCTGGCTAGTCAGCTGGCTACCTGGTTAAGTCAGCTTGTTAAGTCAGCTGGCTACCCAGAATGCTAGCTAGGTAACTAGCTAGTGAAGTCAGCTGGCTAGCCAGCTGGCTAGATGGTTAAGTCAGATAGTTAAGTCAACTGGGTTGCCAGCTGGCTAGTAGTTAAGTCAACTGGCTAGCCAGTTGGACAGCTGTTTAAGTCTGCTAGTTAATAAGCTGTCTAGCCACTTGGCTAGGTATGAAGCTAGCTAGATATGTCAGCTTGCTAGCCAACTGTCTAGCTGATTTTTTCAGCTAGTTAAGTCAGCTTGCTAGCCAACTGTCTAGGTAGGTAGCTAGGTAGCTAAGTCAACTGTATAACCACCTGACTAGCTAATTATATCAGCTAGATAAATCAGCTGGGTAGCCAATTAGCTAGCAAGTAAAGTCAGCTAGTTGAGTCAGCTGGCTAGCGAGCTGGCTAGCTGGTTAAGTCAGTTAGTTAAGTCAGCTAGTTAGCCATCTGGATAGCTAGTTAAGTCAGTTAGTTAAGTCAGCTGGCTAGTCAGCTGGGTAGCTGGTTAAGTCAGCTACTTATGTCAGCTGTCTAGCCAGCTGGCTACGTAGATAGCTAGCTGGATAAGTTTGCTTGCTAGCTGAGTGACTCAAAGGACTCAAAAGAACTATACTTGCTATGAAGGAAACACTTACTATATGAATTCCTACCTCACATTCACTGTATTTTATAAACCCTTACCTCACGTTTGCTGTATTTTATAAATCCCTACCTCGGACCCAAGACCAGTCATATGTCGGGTGCCTAGTAGTAACTGCACCAGGCACCTGGTAGTGATTGTGGCTGTAAAGTTACAAAATATTTGCAGTGTTTGTACTTAGAACTTTGTTTAGTTTTTGTTTGTCGCATAATAACCATGTTAAATGAAATAACCAGCTTCTTCTGTTTCTGCAACCACTGCTGGCAGTGTGTGAATGTTAAGCAATAAGCCCCTCCTGAACAATCCTTTGCTTGAATTATGGTGGGTTCTGTGGTGCCAGCCACTCTTCTGGTGGGCTCTGTGTTATTTCAAACCTGCTTGTATGCCCAAGCTGATTTATGCACAGTCACAGTGACTGTGTAAACCGCAGCTTATCTAACATTCCAGATGGCTTAACTAACTCCACTCTGCTCGTGTAGCAGTTAGTAGTCAATCATGGGCAGGCGAGCCTGCACCCGCGCAAATCAAAAATTAACCCACCAATCTCAAGCTCTCCTGTCCCCTGACATCACCGCAGACCTAACTGAGAACTAATTATGCAAGGTCTGTGGACTTCATTTTCTACGTCATGCCTTCTTCTAATTGGGTAATGTCCCAAGCCTAGGAAAAACTGGTCACACCCAGTCCCTCCCTCGTAACTGTGTATATAAACTACTTGCTCTACTAGGTCAGGGCTCTCATTCTCAAGCCTCTGTGTCAGTTTCCGTTTGTGAGCCCAGACTCGAGCCTGAATAAAGACCCTCATGTGTTTGCGTTGGAGCTGGCTCTTTGGTGGTCTCTCAGATTTAGGACTTTGGGATCCAACATTGGGGGCTCGTCTGGGATCCCAGACCTCCTGAGACTCCCTGCCCGACGCTGGTAGATGAGTGCACTCAATTGTCTGTTTTTCTGTTTCTCTGTTAGTGCACATGGTATTTTTCAGCTCTTTCTGTAGGAATTCCCTTTGGTATCAAGGTCGGCATTGGCTTATGTGGACATGCTGGCAGGCCATCAGCCAGGGTCTTGGGAGATGTCCCTTGCCCCCTTCGGGAGGACGTGGTATCCCTTCCTGGAAGATGAGGATTCCCTCCACTGTGAGGAAAGTAGATCGCCAAGAAGATTGGACTCACCCTCAGCTCAGTGTCGTTTTTGTCTGCACAGCCCTGGAAAACCATACTTCATTGTTAGTAGTCTTGTCTCATGTGTAGTCTTGTTTTGTGTGTTATATTGGACAAAAAAGAGAATGGGATAGACGCTGACTACCCCTCTAACCCTTATGACTGACCATTTCTCGGATGTAAAGGAAAGGGCTGATAATCTGAGTGTAATAATCCACAAGAAAATTTCCAGACCCTCTGCAAGTCTGAATGTTTGTCCATCAATGTAGGGTGGCCACCAGAGGGCACTTTCTCATTAAGCATTGTATTATAGGCTAAGCATGTTATTTTACAGGATGGACCTCGAGGCCACCCCGACCAGGTGCCTTACATCCTGGTATGGCAGGATATAACCTCCCCGTGGGCCAAGTCTTTTATTCCACCTCAACATGGTCAGTGCTCCGAGTTCTGACCACGTGGGGAAAGGAGACTGAGGACGGTAGACTCCCGGAAGCCACAGAGCCGACTAAACCTCCACTCTATCCAGTCCTGCCAGATTCAGATTCAGAGGGTATGTTTCTTTTTCCCCCTACCCCAATAGCCCCTCAGCATCCCCAGCGCCTGTGACAGGTGCCGCTGAGGGACTGGCTCCAGTGCCACCAGTGGAGGAGCCTTAGTGCGAACCAGTGGTGGGGACACAGGAACACACCACTCGGGGAGCCCCAGCTGCTCTGGAGGAGGGACCTGCAGATTCCACTGTACTCCCTCTCTGTGCAATCAGGCCTCCAGATGAAACTGGTGAACAGCCCCTGCATTATTGGCCGTTCTCCACCTCTGATCTGTACAATTGGAAAGCCCAAACTGCTAAATTCTCTGCTAATCCAAAAGATCTAATTGACTTGCTGGAAAGCATTCTCTTTACCCACCAGCCCAACTGGGATGATTGCCAGATGCTTCTGAAAATTCTCTTCGCCATGGAAGAGAGAGAACACATCCAGATAGAAGCCCAGAAATTGGTTCTGGGAGAAGACAGGCAACCAACCCAGAATCCGGACAACATAAATGCAGCCTTCCCCCATCCCACCCTGTGTGGGACTTCAACACAGCAGAAGGTAAGGAGAGACTCCGGGTCTATCACCAGACTCTAATAGCAGGTCTCAGGGCTGTGGCACACAAGACCACTAATTTGGTCAGAGTATATGATGTTAGACAGGAGAAAGATGAGAGTCCGGCTGCATTCCTGGAACAGCTTATGGAAGACTTCAGGCAGTACACTCTTATGAATCCAGAAGTGCCAGAAAACAAGGCAGCTATTATAATGGTTTTATTAATCAGGCTGCCCCAGATATTAGAAAAAAGTTGCAGAAAGTAGAGAGATTAGGTGAAAAAAAACCTCCAAGACTTATTAATAGTGGCAGAAAGAGTGTACAACAACTGAGAAAGTCCAGAAGACCAACAGACCAGGGTTAATGATCGCCAGTGCCACACCTTGGCTAAAATCCTGCTGGCCACTACCACCAATGGACCTCAGGAAAAGCAGAGACGACTCAAGCAGCTGGCTGGAAAGCCAGGTAAGAAGAACGTTTTCCAAAAAGGAGGTCCAAGATTGGCTAAAAACCAGTGTGCATACTGCAAGAAGGAGAGACACTGGGTAAAAGATTGTCTGGAATAACCTCCGGAACCTAAAGAAAGTTTGCTGCCCTGTGGGTGTGGACTCAACCTCTCATTCCAAGTAGGAGAGCTTACCTCGAACGGGGAAAGAATCCTAACCTTGGAAGATTAGGGGGTTCGGGGTTCAGAACTCCTCCCCAAACCCAGGGTAACACTGAAGGTGGAGGGGAAACCCATGCAACTTCATGTGGACACGGGCACGCAGCACTCCGTTCTGTTACAATCACAGGGAAAGATGGCAAATAAAATATCGTGGGTGCAGGGGACTACAGGCACCAAGCCATACCCATGGACCACCGAAAGAACAGTGGACCTTGGCATGGGCCAGGTATCTCACTCCTTTATATTCATCCCTGAGTGCCCATACCCCCTACTAGGATGGGACTTACTCACCAAAATGGGTGCCCAGATCAGCTTCCATCCAGGAGGAACAGAAATCTTAGACAAAGATGGACACGCTGATCCAGTCAGAATCCAGCAGTACCCAATGCCCCTGGCCGCCTGAGAAGGTATAGCTCCTCACATTCAGCGACTATTGATTGAGGGAATATTGTGGCCCTGCCAGTCAGCCTGGAACACTCCCCTGTTGCTGGTGTGAAAACCGAACTCAAACAGCTACAGGCCGGTTCAAAACTTACGTGAGGTAAACTGGTGGGTGATGGATATACACCCTACAGTTCTGAGTCCCTACACCCTCCTCACCACCCTGCCCCCAACCAGGGCATGGTATACTGTGCTAGATTTAAAGGATGACTTTTTCAGTCTACTCTTGGCCCCCAAAAGTCAGGACATCTTCGCCTTCAAGTGGACAGACCCAGAAAGAGGCATCAACGGTCAGCTCACCTGGACGTGACTGCCTCAAGGATTCAAGAATTCACCCACCATCTTCAATGAGGCACTGCATGAGGACTTGGTTGAGTTCCATACAGAACACTCCGACCTGACTCTGTTACAGTATGTAGATGATATCCTGCTGGCAGCAGAAGACCAGAACACATGCCTGCAGGGTACCAAGGACTTGTTACAAACTCTGGGCACCCTGGGGTACCGCACCTCGGCCAAAAAAGCACAAATCTGCAGAAAAGAGGTGAGCCACCTGGGGCACAAAATAAAAAAAGGGTAGAGGTGGTTAATGGACACCAGAAAAGAGACAGTCCTAAAAATCCCCCCACCGCAGAATGTCTGACAGGTGAGCGAGTTTCTGGGGTCAGCGGGGTTCTGTCACTTGTGGATCCCTGGTATCACTGAATTGGTTAAGCCACTGTATGAGGCCACTAAAAACAAGCAGGACTTTGTTTGGACGGCGACTATGAGTCAAAACTTTAATAACCTCAAACAGGCGTTGCTCTCAGCCTCGGCCCTTGGGTTACCTGATTTAACAAGCCATTCTATCTATATGTGGATGAGCTAAAAGGAATTGCAAAGGGAGTCCTAGTACAGCAACTGGGCCCCTGGAAAAAGCCCATAGCCTACCTTTTGAAAAAGTTGGATCCCAAAGCAGCAGGATGGTCCCCAAGTTTAAAAATCATTGCAGCGGTTGCCACCATGATCAAAGATGCTGACAAAATAACCATGGGGCAAGAACTGTGTTACTACCCCCATGCCATTGAAGGGGTGCTTAGGCAACTACCAGATCAGTGGATAAGTAACGCTTGGTTAACACACTACCAGGGCTTACTTTTAAACCCTGCTAGAATCTTGTTCCAAACTCCCATCTCCTTGAACGTGGCTATGCTGCTACCCAATCTGGACTGGGAGGCACCCCTCCATGACTGTCACGAAATCCTGGCCCAGGTACCCGGAGTGAGGCCCAGCATTCAGGCCCAGCCCTTGCCCAATGCAGAAGCCACCTGGTACACTGATGGCACCAGCTTTGTCCGAGACGGGGCCAGGTATGCAGGGGCTGCTGTAACCACAGCGACAAAGACCGTTTGGGTGGAGCAATTGGCAGCCGGGACTTCAGCACAATGAGCCGAGTTGATCACGCTACCCAAGGTGTTGACTCTGGTAACAGGAAAACTGGTGAACATTACATGACAGCAGGTATGCGTTCACCATGGCACACATACATGGGGTCATCTACAGAGACAGGGGACTACTGATGGCAGAGGGAAAGGTTATTAAAAATAAGATTGAGATCCTTGAGTTGCTACAGGACCTCTGGTTGCCTAAGGCATTAGCCATCATTCATTGCCCAGGGCACCAGACTGCGGAAACGCCAGTAGCCAGGGTCAACCACTTGGCAAGTTTAAAAGCAAAGGAGACAGCTATTTCTGTGGACCGTGTCTTAGTGACCACACTGCCAGGCCTAGGGCCACCAGCATTGCCAAACAGCCCACAGTACACAGAGGAAGATTTAAATTGGATCAAGCAACACCTTATGGCATGATACTTGAATGGCTGGTGGAAGGCAGTGGACTGCAGTGTAATCCTACCAGAGAAACTGGGACAGCAGCTTCTCACAAAGATACACAAAAGTACTCACATGGGAACAGAGAAAATGGGAGACCTGATACGCCATGATAAAATAACCGTCAGAGACTCATCATCAAAGATTGCACAAATTGTAGCCAAATGCCACGCCTGTCAAGTAACAAATGCCTACTCACACAAGTCCAACCCAGGAACAAGACCCAGAGGAAATCGACCAGGAGCATACTGGGAAATGGACTTCATGTAGGTAAAACCTGGAAAGTATGGTTACAGGTATTTACTGGTGTTTATAGATAATTTTTCAGGCTGGACTGAAGCTTTTCCTACCAAACATGAGACGGCACAAACAGTGGCCAAGAAGCTCCTACAGAGCATGATGCCAAGTTATAGTTTCCTGGTTCAAATAGGTTCGGAAAATGGACCAGGCTTCATCTCTATGGTAACTCAGGGGATAGCTCAGGTTCTTGGGGCAGATTGGAAATTACATTGTGCATACAGACCCCAAAGTTCAGGACAGGTAGAGCGTATGAATAGAACATTAAAAGAAACCTTAACTAAATTAGCCCTGGAGACTGGCAGTGACTGGGTGGCTCTCCTGCCCTTTGCCCTTTATAGGGTGCGTAACTCCCCCTGTATAAGGGGCCTCACCCCTTTTGAAATCATGTTTGGCGTTCCACATACTTGTTGAATTTGATGACCAAAAACTCCTTTTTTCCTTAAAAGCACTGCAAAGGACACACAAACAGGTGTGGGTGGCATTAAAGACCCTTTATGAAACCGGGCTGCCCCCGGATCCACACAGTACTGGCCAGGAGACTGGGTGTATGTCCGCAGACACCAGCACCAGACACCCCAGCCACATTGGAAAGGACCCTACATCGTCATTCTAACCACACCCACCGCACTCAAAGTATACAGGATTGTCCTGTGGGTCCAGTACACGCACGTCCAGGCAGCAGACCCCCTTGCAGTGTTAAAGGACTACGTGACAGAATGGAAAAGCGTGCCAAACAAGGACAATTCTCTAAAGCTAAGATTGCGCCACTCTCACTTGTCCCCATAAGGCTAATAATATATATATTATATTTCATATGTTATGTGGTAGTTAACCCACACCAGCCCCAAATCCTAACATGGCAGGTTATAGACATTTCCCCGAGCAACGTCATTTGACAAGCTTCTAATATAGCACCTCCTTGGACATGGTTTCCAACCATGATATGGGATTTGAAACAACTTTTTCCCAAGGGAGAGGGACCCCGAAAAAACTGGCAGTTCTATATGGGGGGCCAGCCCCCCAAAAGAGATTTAGAGGGCCCCTGGAAGGTGGGGCAGCATCGGTGAATATTCTGGAGAAATAAAGAGAAAGAAAGAGACTGGACTCTGTCTAGTGCAGAAACCGATTCTATAGTAGGGATAGATATTGAAAGAAAGATGGAGGGATAGATATAAAGATAAAGAAAGAAAGTGGACAACTGTTCAGTGAAATGAGCAGAAACTGTTTATTGGGAACAAACGTGAGTCTTTTATCCCAAATTTTCACATGTCAAATCACAAGACTTTCACGTGGGCACAAAGCCAGGTAGGTGAGGGGCGTCCCCCACCCACCAGGCATTTCCTTAGGAATGAGGAAGGACAACCCCAATCGAATCACAAAAGTTTTACAAAGCCAGGTGGGTGGAGGGCATCCTCACCCACCAGGCGTTTTCCTTAGCATGAGAAAGGACAATCTTAATCAAATCACAAGAGTTTTACATGAACACAAAGCCAGGTGGGTCGGTGACATCCCCGCCCACCAGGCGTTTTCCCCCCAGCATGAGGAAGGACAATTCCAAAATTATCTCACTGTTCCTTATGCTTGGTTTATGTTCCTCAAAAGCAATACAACAGTTTTAATATCATAAAATCCTAATAATCAATAACTTCTAAAACTTATGCATACCCAACACCTAATGACTGACTTAAATCCTAATACCTTTCTATTCTGTGCTAGCTTTACCTGTACTATAAAAAACTCTTAGTTGTAGGTCAGACCAGTTCCTAAAGAATGTGGCCCAGTCCAAAGATCACGCTGGGCCATTAGGGATGTGACCCAGCCCAAAGTTCGTGCTGGGCCATTTCTGGTAACCCTAGATAACCATCTCATGCTGGAAACAACTCTCTAAAATGTATATACTAATTCTACAAATATATTTTTAAATCTTATAG
>NW_006989230.1:0-940 GCF_000164805.1 Carlito syrichta
CAGAATAATCAGATGAGGTTCCTGTCCTGCAGAATATCTTCTTGAGAGGAGACCAACACATTCACCTTGGCTGTAGGTG
This sequence comes from Carlito syrichta, assembly GCF_000164805.1. Classification (NCBI taxonomy): domain Eukaryota; kingdom Metazoa; phylum Chordata; class Mammalia; order Primates; family Tarsiidae; genus Carlito; species Carlito syrichta. The sequence continues at coordinate 80 of NW_006989230.1, forward strand.
AGAAAGAAAAGGCAACTAAGACATAATTAGTATTTAAGATGCTGGGCACTGTTCAGTTCAGTTGCACAAAAATAGCATGAGACATCCATTAATTTCTTCCATGATACAGATGATAAAACCAAGGGCTTAAGGGGTAAAGTCTTTGCCCAAGCTCACCCTGAAGGTAACTAATGAACTTCTGATAATACCACCTCAATTTCAAAGACTCCTCAAGAAATGAGGAATGTAGAGAGAGAAAGAAGAAATGTCAGAAGAAGGGAGAACTCAGGACAAGAAACTCTGACTCCACCACCTTAATCTAGTCAATTGCCATCCCCCACTCTGCAGAAAATGACTATATTGGATATTAAGAGACTAGAAATCTAGTCACAGCTCCACTACAGACTAGTTGTGTGGTCTTGGACAACACCAACAATGGATTCAAGCAAGACATTTGAAATTGTGTAACTTAACTAAAATTCACTCATGTGAATCCTTAAGTTGGAGTTTCAAGTGATTTATCTGAAGATAGATGATGATGATAGATAGATGTTATAAGATAGACAGATAGACACACAAATTTATAAAGTTTATGTATTATGTATTTCCCCTAAACATTAAACTCTTAACCACTGAATTTTTTTTTGAGTTGGTGTTTCACTCCATCATCCAGGCTGTAGTGCAGTGGCATGCTCACAGCAATACCAGCATTGACCTGATGGAATCTAGTGATCCTTCTGCCTCAGTCTTCCAAGTAGCTGGAACTACAGGTGCATGCTACCATGCCCAGCTAATTTTTGATTTATTGTAGAGATGAGGTCTTGCTAAGTTGCCCAGGTGGATCTCAAACCTGTGGTCTCAGGCAATTCCCTCACCTCAGCC
>NW_006989231.1:0-741 GCF_000164805.1 Carlito syrichta
GGTGCTGGTTTTTGTGGTGGTGTTGACTATTATTTTTTGGAGTCGGAATCCTGCTCTGTCTCCCAGACCAGAGTCCAGGGGCACAATCACGGCCACCACAGACTCCACCTGACGGGCGCAGGCAATCCGCCTGCCTCGGCCCCCTGAGTGGCTGGAACCACAGGTCTGCACCACAACACCCGGCTAATCTTTGGATTTATTTTTGATGGCCGAGACAAGGTCTCATCCAGTGTCCTGAGCTAGTCTTGAACCCACAGACTCAGGCTGTCCACTTGCCTTGGCCTCTGAAGCACCAGGATGCTAGTCTGAGTCCCTGACCCCATCCTGTGGTTGTGGTTATGGTGTTTGGTGTTATTATTCTGAGTCAGAGTCCCGCTCTGTTGTCCAGGCCAGAGCACATGGGCCCGCTCTCGGCCACTGCAGCCTCCACCCTGTGGGCTCCGGGGATCCTACCACTGTGGCCTCCCAAGTGGTTGGAATGACAAGCGTGCATCACCATGCTTGGCTTATTTTTTTTGCTTCTTTTTGAGAGGAGGTCTCACCAAAGTGTTCAGACTGGGCTTGAGCCCAAGGGCTCAGGGAATCCTAATGCCTCAACCTTCCAGAGTGCCTGGATGACATGCATGAGCCCCCACATCCAGCCTCCACACATCTCTTGGGGCCCCACTTTGAGGCCTGCTCTGTTCCAATGACCCATGATCCCAGAGAGGGGAGTCAGAGTCAGCTGCCAAGCCCATCCCA